>NC_088410.1:245224-310224 GCF_034236695.1 Oncorhynchus nerka | reverse complement strand
AGCTGATGATAACCTAGCTGATGGTAACCTAGCTGATGGTAACCTAGCTGATGATAACCTAGCTGATGATAACCTAGCTGATGGTAACCTGGCTGGTGGTAACCTAGCTGATGGTAACCTAGCTGATGATAACCTGGCTGCCTTCTCTTACTCTACTAACCCAGTTGTTAGATGATAACCTAGCTGGTGATAACCTAGCTGATGGTAACCTAGCTGATAATAACCTAGCTGATGGTAACCTAGCTGATGATAACCTAGCTGATGGTAACCTAGCTGATGGTAACCTAGCTGATAATAACCTAGCTGATGATAACCTAGCTGATGATAACCTAGCTGGTGATAACCTACCGGATGGTAACCTAGCTGGTGATAACCTAGCTGGTGGTAACCTAGCTGATGGTAACCTAACTGATGATAACCTAGCTGATAATAACCTAGCTGATGATAACCTAGCTGATGGTAACCTAGCTGATGATAACCTAGCTGATGGTAACCTAGCTGATGGTAACCTAGCTGATAATAACCTAGCTGATGATAACCTAGCTGATGATAACCTAGCTGGTGATAACCTACCGGATGGTAACCTAGCTGGTGATAACCTAGCTGGTGGTAACCTAGCTGATGGTAACCTAGCTGATGATAACCTAGCTGATAATAACCTAGCTGATGATAACCTAGCTGGTGGTAACCTAGCTGATGATAACCTAGCCGATGGTAACCTAGCTGATGATAACCTAGCTGATGATAACCTAGCTGATGATAACCTAGCTGATGATAACCTAGCTGATAATAACCTAGCTGATGATAACCTAGCTGATGGTAACCTAGCTGATGGTAACCTAGCTGATGGTAACCTAGCTGATAATAACCTAGCTGATGGTAACCTAGCTGATGGTAACCTAGCTGATGATAACCTAGCTGATGATAACCTAGCTGATAATAACCTAGCTGATGATAACCTAGCTGTTAATAACCTAGCTGATGGTAACCTAGCTGATGGTAACCTAGCTGATGATAACCTAGCTGATGGTAACCTAGCTGATGATAACCTACCGGATGGTAACCTAGCTGATGGTAACCTAGCTGATGGTAACCTAGCCGATGGTAACCTAGCTGATGATAACCTAGCTGATGATAACCTAGCTGATAATAACCTAGCTGATGATAACCTAGCTGATGATAACCTAGCTGATGGTAACCTAGCTGATGGTAACCTAGCTGATAATAACCTAGCTGATGATAACCTAGCTGATGGTAACCTAGCTGGTGATAACCTAGCTGATGATAACCTAGCTGATGGTAACCTAGCTGATGGTAACCTAGCTGATGGTAACCTAGCTGATGGTAACCTAGCTGATGGTAACCTAGCTGATGATAACCTAGCTGATGATAACCTAGCTGATGGTAACCTAGCTGATGATAACCTAGCTGATGGTAACGTAGCTGATGATAACCTAGCTGATGATAACCTAGCTGATGATAACCTAGCTGATGGTAACGTAGCTGATGGTAACCTAGCTGATGATAACCTAGCTGATGATAACCTAGCTGATGGTAACCTAGCTGATGGTAACCTAGCTGATGATAACCTAGCTGATGGTAACCTAGCTGATGATAACCTAGCTGATGGTAACCTAGCTGATGGTAACCTAGCTGATGGTAACCTAGCTGATGATAACCTAGCTGATGGTAACCTAGCTGATGATAACCTAGCTGATGGTAACCTAGCTGATGGTAACCTAGCTGATGATAACCTAGCTGATGATAACCTAGCTGATGGTAACCTAGCTGATGATAACCTAGCTGATGGTAACCTAGCTGATGGTAACCTAGCTGATGATAACCTAGCTGATGGTAACCTGGCTGGTGGTAACCTAGCTGATGGTAACCTAGCTGATGATAACCTGGCTGCCTTCTCTTACTCTACTAACCCAGTTGTTAGATGATAACCTAGCTGGTGATAACCTAGCTGATGGTAACCTAGCTGATAATAACCTAGCTGATGGTAACCTAGCTGATGATAACCTAGCTGATGGTAACCTAGCTGATGGTAACCTAGCTGATAATAACCTAGCTGATGATAACCTAGCTGATGATAACCTAGCTGGTGATAACCTACCGGATGGTAACCTAGCTGGTGATAACCTAGCTGGTGGTAACCTAGCTGATGGTAACCTAGCTGATGATAACCTAGCTGATAATAACCTAGCTGATGATAACCTAGCTGGTGGTAACCTAGCTGATGATAACCTAGCCGATGGTAACCTAGCTGATGATAACCTAGCTGATGATAACCTAGCTGATAATAACCTAGCTGATGATAACCTAGCTGATGATAACCTAGCTGATGGTAACCTAGCTGATGGTAACCTAGCTGATGGTAACCTAGCTGATGATAACCTAGCTGATGGTAACCTACCGGATGGTAACCTAGCTGATGGTAACCTAGCTGATGGTAACCTAGCTGATGGTAACCTAGCTGGTGGTAACCTAGCTGATGGTAACCTAGCTGATGATAACCTAGCTGATGGTAACCTACCGGATGGTAACCTACCGGATGGTAACCTAGCTGATGGTAACCTAGCTGATGGTAACCTAGCTGATGGTAGCCTAGCTGATGGTAACCTACCGGATGGTAACCTAGCTGATGGTAACCTGGCTGATGATAACCTAGCTGGTGGTAACCTAGCTGATGGTAACCTAGCTGATGGTAACCTGGCTGATGATAACCTAGCTGATGATAACCTAGCTGATGGTAACCTACCGGATGGTAACCTACCGGATGGTAACCTAGCTGATGGTAACCTAGCTGATGGTAACCTAGCTGATGGTAGCCTAGCTGATGGTAACCTACCGGATGGTAACCTAGCTGATGGTAACCTGGCTGATGATAACCTAGCTGGTGGTAACCTAGCTGATGGTAACCTAGCTGGTGATAACCTAGCTGGTGGTAACCTAGCTGATGGTAACCTAGCTGATGATAACCTAGCTGATAATAACCTAGCTGATGATAACCTAGCTGGTGGTAACCTAGCTGATGATAACCTAGCCGATGGTAACCTAGCTGATGATAACCTAGCTGATGATAACCTAGCTGATGATAACCTAGCTGATGATAACCTAGCTGATAATAACCTAGCTGATGATAACCTAGCTGATGGTAACCTAGCTGATGGTAACCTAGCTGATGGTAACCTAGCTGATAATAACCTAGCTGATGGTAACCTAGCTGATGGTAACCTAGCTGATGATAACCTAGCTGATAATAACCTAGCTGATGATAACCTAGCTGTTAATAACCTAGCTGATGGTAACCTAGCTGATGGTAACCTAGCTGATGATAACCTAGCTGATGGTAACCTAGCTGATGATAACCTACCGGATGGTAACCTAGCTGATGGTAACCTAGCTGATGGTAACCTAGCCGATGGTAACCTAGCTGATGATAACCTAGCTGATGATAACCTAGCTGATAATAACCTAGCTGATGATAACCTAGCTGATGATAACCTAGCTGATGGTAACCTAGCTGATGGTAACCTAGCTGATGGTAACCTAGCTGATAATAACCTAGCTGATGATAACCTAGCTGATGGTAACCTAGCTGGTGATAACCTAGCTGATGATAACCTAGCTGATGGTAACCTAGCTGATGGTAACCTAGCTGATAATAACCTAGCTGATGGTAACGTAGCTGATGGTAACCTAGCTGATGATAACCTAGCTGATGATAACCTAGCTGATGGTAACCTAGCTGATGATAACCTAGCTGATGGTAACGTAGCTGATGGTAACCTAGCTGATGATAACCTAGCTGATGATAACCTAGCTGATGGTAACGTAGCTGATGGTAACCTAGCTGATGATAACCTAGCTGATGATAACCTAGCTGATGGTAACCTAGCTGATGGTAACCTAGCTGATGATAACCTAGCTGATGGTAACCTAGCTGATGATAACCTAGCTGATGGTAACCTAGCTGATGGTAACCTAGCTGATGGTAACCTAGCTGATGATAACCTAGCTGATGGTAACCTAGCTGATGATAACCTAGCTGATGGTAACCTAGCTGATGGTAACCTAGCTGATGATAACCTAGCTGATGATAACCTAGCTGATGGTAACCTAGCTGATGATAACCTAGCTGATGGTAACCTAGCTGATGGTAACCTAGCTGATGATAACCTAGCTGATGATAACCTAGCTGATGGTAACCTGGCTGGTGGTAACCTAGCTGATGGTAACCTAGCTGATGATAACCTGGCTGCCTTCTCTTACTCTACTAACCCAGTTGTTAGATGATAACCTAGCTGGTGATAACCTAGCTGATGGTAACCTAGCTGATAATAACCTAGCTGATGGTAACCTAGCTGATGATAACCTAGCTGATGGTAACCTAGCTGATGGTAACCTAGCTGATAATAACCTAGCTGATGATAACCTAGCTGATGATAACCTAGCTGGTGATAACCTACCGGATGGTAACCTAGCTGGTGATAACCTAGCTGGTGGTAACCTAGCTGATGGTAACCTAGCTGATGATAACCTAGCTGATAATAACCTAGCTGATGATAACCTAGCTGGTGGTAACCTAGCTGATGATAACCTGATGGTAACCTAGCTGATGATAACCTAGCTGATGATAACCTAGCTGATAATAACCTAGCTGATGATAACCTAGCTGATGATAACCTAGCTGATGGTAACCTAGCTGATGGTAACCTAGCTGATGGTAACCTAGCTGATGGTAACCTAGCTGATGGTAACCTAGCTGATGGTAACCTAGCTGATGGTAACCTAGCTGATGGTAACCTAGCTGATGGTAACCTAGCTGGTGGTAACCTAGCTGATGGTAACCTAGCTGATGATAACCTAGCTGATGGTAACCTAGCGGATGGTAACCTGGATGGTAACCTAGCTGATGGTAACCTAGCTGATGGTAACCTAGCTGATGGTAGCCTAGCTGATGGTAACCTAGCTGATGGTAACCTAGCTGATGGTAACCTGGCTGATGATAACCTAGCTGGTGGTAACCTAGCTGATGGTAACCTAGCTGATGGTAACCTGGCTGATGATAACCTAGCTGGTGGTAACCTAGCTGATGGTAACCTAGCTGATGGTAACCTAGCTGATGATAACCTAGCTGGTGGTAACCTAGCTGATGATAACCTAGCTGATGGTAACCTAGCTGATGGTAACCTAGCTGATGGTAACCTAGCTGATGGTAACCTAGCTGATGATAACCTAGCTGATGGTAACCTAGCTGATGGTAACCTAGCTGGTGGTAACCTAGCTGATGATAACCTATGATAACCTAGCTGATGGTAACCTAGCTGATGGTAACCTAGCTGATGGTAACCTAGCTGATGATAACCTAGCTGATGGTAACCTAGCTGATGATAACCTAGCTGGTGGTAACCTAGCTGGTGGTAACGTAGCTGATAATAACCTAGCTGATGATAACCTAGCTGGTGATAACCTAGCTGATGATAACCTAGCTGATGGTAACCTAGCTGATGGTAACCTAGCTGATAATAACCTAGCTGATGGTAACGTAGCTGATGGTAACCTGCTGATGATAACCTAGCTGATGATAACCTAGCTGATGGTAACCTAGCTGATGATAACCTAGCTGATGGTAACCTAGCTGATGGTAACCTAGCTGATGATAACCTAGCTGATGATAACCTAGCTGATGGTAACGTAGCTGATGGTAACCTAGCTGATGATAACCTAGCTGATGATAACCTAGCTGATGGTAACCTAGCTGATGATAACCTAGCTGATGGTAACCTAGCTGATGATAACCTAGCTGATGGTAACCTAGCTGATGGTAACCTAGCTGATGATAACCTAGCTGATGATAACCTAGCTGATGGTAACCTAGCTGATGGTAACCTAGCTGATGGTAACCTAGCTGATGATAACCTAGCTGATGATAACCTAGCTGATGGTAACCTGCTGATGGTAACCTAGCTGATGGTAACCTAGCTGATGGTAACCTAGCTGATGGTAACCTAGCTGATGGTAACCTAGCTGATGGTAACCTAGCTGATAATAACCTAGCTGATGGTAACCTAGCTGATGGTAACCTGCTGATGATAACCTAGCTGATGGTAACCTAGCTGATGATAACCTACCGGATGGTAACCTAGCTGATGGTAACCTAGCTGATGGTAACCTAGCTGATGATAACCTAGCTGATGATAACCTAGCTGATGGTAACCTAGCTGATGGTAACCTAGCTGATGGTAACCTAGCTGATGATAACCTAGCTGATGGTAACCTAGCTGATGGTAACCTAGCTGATGATAACCTAGCTGATGGTAACCTAGCTGATGGTAACCTAGGATGGTAACCTACCTGATGGTAACCTAGCTGATGGTAACCTAGCTGATGGTAACCTAGCTGGTGGTAACCTAGCTGATGGTAACCTAGCTGATGATAACCTAGCTGATGGTAACCTACCGGATGGTAACCTACCGGATGGTAACCTAGCTGATGGTAACCTAGCTGATGGTAACCTAGCTGATGGTAGCCTAGCTGATGGTAACCTACCGGATGGTAACCTAGCTGATGGTAACCTGGCTGATGATAACCTAGCTGGTGGTAACCTAGCTGATGGTAACCTAGCTGATGGTAACCTGGCTGATGATAACCTAGCTGGTGGTAACCTAGCTGATGGTAACCTAGCTGATGGTAACCTAGCTGATGATAACCTAGCTGGTGGTAACCTAGCTGATGATAACCTAGCTGATAATAACCTAGCTGATGGTAACCTAGCTGATGGTAACCTAGCTGATGGTAACCTAGCTGATGATAACCTAGCTGATGGTAACCTAGCTGATGGTAACCTAGCTGGTGGTAACCTAGCTGATGATAACCTAGCTGATGGTAACCTAGCTGATGGTAACCTAGCTGATGGTAACCTAGCTGATGATAAACTAGCTGATGGTAACCTAGCTGATGATAACCTAGCTGGTGGTAACCTAGCTGGTGGTAACCTAGCTGATAATAACCTAGCTGATGATAACCTAGCTGGTGATAACCTAGCTGATGATAACCTAGCTGATGGTAACCTAGCTGATGGTAACCTAGCTGATGGTAACCTAGCTGATGGTAACGTAGCTGATGGTAACCTAGCTGATGATAACCTAGCTGATGATAACCTAGCTGATGGTAACCTAGCTGATGATAACCTAGCTGATGGTAACGTAGCTGATGGTAACCTAGCTGATGATAACCTAGCTGATGATAACCTAGCTGATGGTAACCTAGCTGATGGTAACCTAGCTGATGATAACCTAGCTGATGATAACCTAGCTGATGGTAACCTAGCTGATGGTAACCTAGCTGATGATAACCTAGCTGATGGTATGGCTAACCTAGCTGATGATAACCTAGCTGATGGTAACCTGGCTGATGGTAACCTAGCTGATGGTAACCTAGCTGATGGTAACCTAGCTGATGGTAACCTAGCTGATAATAACCTAGCTGATGGTAACCTAGCTGATAATAACCTAGCTGATGGTAACCTAGCTGATGGTAACCTAGCTGATGATAACCTAGCTGATGGTAACCTAGCTGATGGTAACCTAGCTGATGGTAACCTAGCTGATGGTAACCTAGCTGATGGTAACCTAGCTGATGATAACCTAGCTGATGGTAACCTAGCTGATGGTAACCTAGCTGATGATAACCTAGCTGATGGTAACCTAGCTGATGGTAACCTAGCTGATGGTAACCTAGCTGATGGTAACCTAGCTGATGGTAACCTAGCTGATGGTAACCTAGCTGATGATAACCTAGCTGATGGTAACCTAGCTGATGGTAACCTAGCTGATGATAACCTAGCTGATGGTAACCTAGCTGATGGTAACCTACCGATGGTAACCTAGCTGATGGTAACCTAGCTGATGGTAACCTAGCTGATGGTAACCTAGCTGGTGGTAACCTAGCTGATGGTAACCTAGCTGATGATAACCTAGCTGATGGTAACCTACCTGATGGTAACCTACCGGATGGTAACCTAGCTGATGGTAACCTAGCTGATGGTAACCTAGCTGATGGTAGCCTGCTGATGGTAACCTACCGGATGGTAACCTGCTGATGGTAACCTGGCTGATGATAACCTAGCTGGTGGTAACCTAGCTGATGGTAACCTAGCTGATGGTAACCTGGCTGATGATAACCTAGCTGGTGGTAACCTAGCTGATGGTAACCTAGCTGATGGTAACCTAGCTGATGATAACCTAGCTGGTGGTAACCTAGCTGATGATAACCTAGCTGATAATAACCTAGCTGATGGTAACCTAGCTGATGGTAACCTAGCTGATGGTAACCTAGCTGATGATAACCTAGCTGATGGTAACCTAGCTGATGGTAACCTAGCTGGTGGTAACCTAGCTGATGATAACCTAGCTGATGGTAACCTAGCTGATGGTAACCTAGCTGATGGTAACCTAGCTGATGATAAACTAGCTGATGGTAACCTAGCTGATGATAACCTAGCTGGTGGTAACCTAGCTGGTGGTAACGTAGCTGATAATAACCTAGCTGATGGTAACCTAGCTGATGATAACCTAGCTGATGGTAACCTAGCTGATGGTAACCTAGCTGATAATAACCTGCTGATGATAACCTAGCTGATGATAACCTAGCTGATGATAACCTAGCTGATGGTAACCTAGCTGGTGGTAACCTAAACCTAGCTGATGGTAACCTAGCTGATGATAACCTAGCTGATGGTAACCTAGCTGATGATAACCTAGCTGATGGTAACCTAGCTGATGATAACCTAGCTGATGGTAACCTAGCTGATGATAACCTGATGATGATAACCTAGCTGATGGTAACCTAGCTGATGATAACCTAGCTGATGATAACCTGCTGATGGTAACCTAGCTGATGGTAACCTAGCTGATGGTAACCTAGCTGATGATAACCTAGCTGATGGTAACCTAGCTGATGGTAACCTAGCTGATGGTAACCTAGCTGATGGTAACCTAGCTGATGGTAACCTAGCTGGTGGTAACCTAGCTGATGGTAACCTAGCTGATGATAACCTAGCTGATGGTAACCTACCGGATGGTAACCTACCGGATGGTAACCTAGCTGATGGTAACCTAGCTGATGGTAACCTAGCTGATGGTAGCCTAGCTGATGGTAACCTACCGGATGGTAACCTAGCTGATGGTAACCTGGCTGATGATAACCTAGCTGGTGGTAACCTAGCTGATGGTAACCTAGCTGATGGTAACCTGGCTGATGATAACCTAGCTGGTGGTAACCTAGCTGATGGTAACCTAGCTGATGGTAACCTAGCTGATGATAACCTAGCTGGTGGTAACCTAGCTGATGATAACCTAGCTGATAATAACCTAGCTGATGGTAACCTAGCTGATGGTAACCTAGCTGATGGTAACCTAGCTGATGATAACCTAGCTGATGGTAACCTAGCTGATGGTAACCTAGCTGGTGGTAACCTAGCTGATGATAACCTAGCTGACGGTAACCTAGCTGATGGTAACCTAGCTGATGGTAACCTAGCTGATGATAAACTAGCTGATGGTAACCTAGCTGATGATAACCTAGCTGGTGGTAACCTAGCTGGTGGTAACGTAGCTGATAATAACCTAGCTGATGATAACCTAGCTGGTGATAACCTAGCTGATGATAACCTAGCTGATGGTAACCTAGCTGATGGTAACCTAGCTGATAATAACCTAGCTGATGGTAACGTAGCTGATGGTAACCTAGCTGATGATAACCTAGCTGATGATAACCTAGCTGATGGTAACCTAGCTGATGATAACCTAGCTGATGGTAACGTAGCTGATGGTAACCTAGCTGATGATAACCTAGCTGATGATAACCTAGCTGATGGTAACGTAGCTGATGGTAACCTAGCTGATGATAACCTAGCTGATGATAACCTAGCTGATGGTAACCTAGCTGATGATAACCTAGCTGATGGTAACCTAGCTGATGATAACCTAGCTGATGGTAACCTAGCTGATGGTAACCTAGCTGATGATAACCTAGCTGATGATAACCTAGCTGATGGTAACCTAGCTGATGGTAACCTAGCTGATGGTAACCTAGCTGATGATAACCTAGCTGATGATAACCTAGCTGATGGTAACCTGGCTGGTGGTAACCTAGCTGATAATAACCTAGCTGATGGTAACCTAGCTGATGGTAACCTAGCTGATAATAACCTAGCTGATGGTAACCTAGCTGATAATAACCTAGCTGATGGTAACCTAGCTGATGGTAACCTAGCTGATGATAACCTAGCTGATGGTAACCTAGCTGATGATAACCTACCGGATGGTAACCTAGCTGATGGTAACCTAGCTGATGGTAACCTAGCTGATGATAACCTAGCTGATGATAACCTAGCTGATGGTAACGTAGCTGATGGTAACCTAGCTGATGGTAACCTAGCTGATGATAACCTAGCTGATGGTAACCTAGCTGATGGTAACCTAGCTGATGATAACCTAGCTGATGGTAACCTAGCTGATGGTAACCTACCGGATGGTAACCTAGCTGATGGTAACCTAGCTGATGGTAACCTAGCTGATGGTAACCTAGCTGGTGGTAACCTAGCTGATGGTAACCTAGCTGATGATAACCTAGCTGATGGTAACCTACCGGATGGTAACCTACCGGATGGTAACCTAGCTGATGGTAACCTAGCTGATGGTAACCTAGCTGATGGTAGCCTAGCTGATGGTAACCTACCGGATGGTAACCTAGCTGATGGTAACCTGGCTGATGATAACCTAGCTGGTGGTAACCTAGCTGATGGTAACCTAGCTGATGGTAACCTGGCTGATGATAACCTAGCTGGTGGTAACCTAGCTGATGGTGACCTAGCTGATGGTAACCTAGCTGATGATAACCTAGCTGGTGGTAACCTAGCTGATGATAACCTAGCTGATAATAACCTAGCTGATGGTAACCTAGCTGATGGTAACCTAGCTGATGGTAACCTAGCTGATGATAACCTAGCTGATGGTAACCTAGCTGATGGTAACCTAGCTGGTGGTAACCTAGCTGATGATAACCTAGCTGACGGTAACCTAGCTGATGGTAACCTAGCTGATGGTAACCTAGCTGATGATAAACTAGCTGATGGTAACCTAGCTGATGATAACCTAGCTGGTGGTAACCTAGCTGGTGGTAACGTAGCTGATAATAACCTAGCTGATGATAACCTAGCTGGTGATAACCTAGCTGATGATAACCTAGCTGATGGTAACCTAGCTGATGGTAACCTAGCTGATAATAACCTAGCTGATGGTAACGTAGCTGATGGTAACCTAGCTGATGATAACCTAGCTGATGATAACCTAGCTGATGGTAACCTAGCTGATGATAACCTAGCTGATGGTAACGTAGCTGATGGTAACCTAGCTGATGATAACCTAGCTGATGATAACCTAGCTGATGGTAACGTAGCTGATGGTAACCTAGCTGATGATAACCTAGCTGATGATAACCTAGCTGATGGTAACCTAGCTGATGGTAACCTAGCTGATGATAACCTAGCTGATGGTAACCTAGCTGATGATAACCTAGCTGATGATAACCTAGCTGATGGTAACCTGGCTGGTGGTAACCTAGCTGATAATAACCTAGCTGATGGTAACCTAGCTGATGGTAACCTAGCTGATAATAACCTAGCTGATGGTAACCTAGCTGATAATAACCTAGCTGATGGTAACCTAGCTGATGGTAACCTAGCTGATGATAACCTAGCTGATGGTAACCTAGCTGATGGTAACGTAGCTGATGGTAACCTAGCTGATGGTAACCTAGCTGATGGTAACCTAGCTGATGATAACCTAGCTGATGGTAACCTAGCTGATGGTAACCTAGCTGATGATAACCTAGCTGATGGTAACCTAGCTGATGGTAACCTAGCTGATGGTAACGTAGCTGATGGTAACCTAGCTGATGGTAACCTAGCTGATGGTAACCTAGCTGATGATAACCTAGCTGATGGTAACCTAGCTGATGGTAACCTAGCTGATGATAACCTAGCTGATGGTAACCTAGCTGATGGTAACCTACCGGATGGTAACCTATCTGATGGTAACCTAGCTGATGGTAACCTAGCTGATGGTAACCTAGCTGGTGGTAACCTAGCTGATGGTAACCTAGCTGATGATAACCTAGCTGATGGTAACCTACCGGATGGTAACCTACCGGATGGTAACCTAGCTGATGGTAACCTAGCTGATGGTAACCTAGCTGATGGTAGCCTAGCTGATGGTAACCTACCGGATGGTAACCTAGCTGATGGTAACCTGGCTGATGATAACCTAGCTGGTGGTAACCTAGCTGATGGTAACCTAGCTGATGGTAACCTGGCTGATGATAACCTAGCTGGTGGTAACCTAGCTGATGGTAACCTAGCTGATGGTAACCTAGCTGATGATAACCTAGCTGGTGGTAACCTAGCTGATGATAACCTAGCTGATAATAACCTAGCTGATGGTAACCTAGCTGATGGTAACCTAGCTGATGGTAACCTAGCTGATGATAACCTAGCTGATGGTAACCTAGCTGATGGTAACCTAGCTGGTGGTAACCTAGCTGATGATAACCTAGCTGACGGTAACCTAGCTGATGGTAACCTAGCTGATGGTAACCTAGCTGATGATAAACTAGCTGATGGTAACCTAGCTGATGATAACCTAGCTGGTGGTAACCTAGCTGGTGGTAACGTAGCTGATAATAACCTAGCTGATGATAACCTAGCTGGTGATAACCTAGCTGATGATAACCTAGCTGATGGTAACCTAGCTGATGGTAACCTAGCTGATAATAACCTAGCTGATGGTAACGTAGCTGATGGTAACCTAGCTGATGATAACCTAGCTGATGATAACCTAGCTGATGGTAACCTAGCTGATGATAACCTAGCTGATGGTAACGTAGCTGATGGTAACCTAGCTGATGATAACCTAGCTGATGATAACCTAGCTGATGGTAACGTAGCTGATGGTAACCTAGCTGATGATAACCTAGCTGATGATAACCTAGCTGATGGTAACCTAGCTGATGGTAACCTAGCTGATGATAACCTAGCTGATGGTAACCTAGCTGATGATAACCTAGCTGATGGTAACCTAGCTGATGGTAACCTAGCTGATGATAACCTAGCTGATGATAACCTAGCTGATGGTAACCTAGCTGATGATAACCTAGCTGATGGTAACCTAGCTGATGATAACCTAGCTGATGGTAACCTAGCTGATGATAACCTAGCTGATGGTAACCTAGCTGATGGTAACCTAGCTGATGGTAACCTAGCTGATGATAACCTAGCTGATGATAACCTAGCTGATGGTAACCTAGCTGATGGTAACCTAGCTGATGGTAACCTAGCTGATGATAACCTAGCTGATGGTAACCTAGCTGATGGTAACCTAGCTGATGATAACCTAGCTGATGGTAACCTAGCTGATGGTAACCTACCGGATGGTAACCTAGCTGATGGTAACCTAGCTGATGGTAACCTAGCTGATGGTAACCTAGCTGGTGGTAACCTAGCTGATGGTAACCTAGCTGATGATAACCTAGCTGATGGTAACCTACCGGATGGTAACCTACCGGATGGTAACCTAGCTGATGGTAACCTAGCTGACGGTAACCTAGCTGATGGTAGCCTAGCTGATGGTAACCTACCGGATGGTAACCTAGCTGATGGTAACCTGGCTGATGATAACCTAGCTGGTGGTAACCTAGCTGATGGTAACCTAGCTGATGGTAACCTGGCTGATGATAACCTAGCTGGTGGTAACCTAGCTGATGGTAACCTAGCTGATGATAACCTAGCTGGTGGTAACCTAGCTGATGATAACCTAGCTGATAATAAACTAGCTGATGGTAACCTAGCTGATGATAACCTAGCTGACGGTAACCTAGCTGATGGTAACCTAGCTGATGGTAACCTAGCTGATGATAAACTAGCTGATGGTAACCTAGCTGATGATAACCTAGCTGGTGGTAACCTAGCTGGTGGTAACGTAGCTGATAATAACCTAGCTGATGATAACCTAGCTGGTGATAACCTAGCTGATGATAACCTAGCTGATGGTAACCTAGCTGATGGTAACCTAGCTGATGGTAACGTAGCTGATGGTAACCTAGCTGATGATAACCTAGCTGATGATAACCTAGCTGATGGTAACCTAGCTGATGGTAACCTAGCTGATGGTAACCTAGCTGATGATAACCTAGCTGATGATAACCTAGCTGATGGTAACCTGGCTGGTGGTAACCTAGCTGATGGTAACCTAGCTGATGATAACCTGGCTGCCTTCTCTTACTCTACTAACCCAGTTGTTAGATGATAACCTAGCTGGTGATAACCTAGCTGATGGTAACCTAGCTGATGGTAACCTAGCTGATAATAACCTAGCTGGTGGTAACCTAGCTGATGATAACCTAGCTGGTGATAACCTACCGGATGGTAACCTAGCTGGTGATAACCTAGCTGGTGGTAACCTAGCTGATGGTAACCTAGCTGATGATAACCTAGCTGATAATAACCTAGCTGATGGTAACCTAGCTGATGGTAACCTAGCTGATGGTAACCTAGCTGATGATAACCTAGCTGGTGGTAACCTAGCTGATGATAACCTAGCTGGTGGTAACCTAGCTGATGGTAACCTAGCTGATGGTAACCTAGCTGATGGTAACCTAGCTGATGGTAACCTAGCTGATGGTAACCTAGCTGATGGTAACCTAATAACCTAGCTGGATGGTAACCTAGCTGGTGATAACCTGGCTGGTGGTAACCTAGCTGATGGTAACCTAGCTGATGATAACCTAGCTGATAATAACCTAGCTGATGATAACCTAGCTGGTGGTAACCTAGCTGATGGTAACCTAGCTGATGATAACCTAGCTGATAATAACCTAGCTGATGGTAACCTAGCTGATGGTAACCTAGCTGATGGTAACCTAGCTGATGATAACCTAGCTGGTGGTAACCTAGCTGATGATAACCTAGCTGGTGGTAACCTAGCTGATGGTAACGTAGCTGATGGTAACCTAGCTGATGGTAACCTAGCTGATGGTAACCTAGCTGATGGTAACCTAGCTGATGATAACCTACCGGATGGTAACCTAGCTGGTGATAACCTAGCTGGTGGTAACCTAGCTGATGGTAACCTAGCTGATGATAACCTAGCTGATAATAACCTAGCTGATGATAACCTAGCTGGTGGTAACCTAGCTGATGGTAACCTAGCTGATGATAACCTAGCTGATGGTAACCTAGCTGATGATAACCTAGCTGATGATAACCTAGCTGATAATAACCTAGCTGATGATAACCTAGCTGATGATAACCTAGCTGATGATAACCTAGCTGATAATAACCTAGCTGATGATAACCTAGCTGATGGTAACCTAGCTGATGGTAACCTAGCTGATAATAACCTAGCTGATAATAACCTAGCTGATGGTAACCTAGCTGATGATAACCTAGCTGATGGTAACCTAGCTGATGATAACCTAGCTGATGATAACCTAGCTGATGATAACCTAGCTGGTGATAACCTAGCTGATGATAACCTAGCTGATGGTAACCTAGCTGATGGTAACCTAGCTGATAATAACCTAGCTGATGGTAACGTAGCTGATGGTAACCTAGCTGATGATAACCTAGCTGATGATAACCTAGCTGATGGTAACCTAGCTGATGATAACCTAGCTGATGGTAACGTAGCTGATGGTAACCTAGCTGATGATAACCTAGCTGATGATAACCTAGCTGATGGTAACGTAGCTGATGGTAACCTAGCTGATGATAACCTAGCTGATGATAACCTAGCTGATGGTAACCTAGCTGATGGTAACCTAGCTGATGATAACCTAGCTGATGGTAACCTAGCTGATGATAACCTAGCTGATGGTAACCTAGCTGATGGTAACCTAGCTGATGATAACCTAGCTGATGATAACCTAGCTGATGGTAACCTAGCTGATGATAACCTAGCTGATGGTAACCTAGCTGATGATAACCTAGCTGATGGTAACCTAGCTGATGATAACCTACCGGATGGTAACCTAGCTGATGGTAACCTAGCTGATGGTAACCTAGCTGATGATAACCTAGCTGATGATAACCTAGCTGATGGTAACGTAGCTGATGGTAACCTAGCTGATGGTAACCTAGCTGATGGTAACCTAGCTGATGATAACCTAGCTGATGGTAACCTAGCTGATGGTAACCTAGCTGATGATAACCTAGCTGATGGTAACCTAGCTGATGGTAACCTACCGGATGGTAACCTAGCTGATGGTAACCTAGCTGATGGTAACCTAGCTGATGGTAACCTAGCTGGTGGTAACCTAGCTGATGGTAACCTAGCTGATGATAACCTAGCTGATGGTAACCTACCGGATGGTAACCTACCGGATGGTAACCTAGCTGATGGTAACCTAGCTGACGGTAACCTAGCTGATGGTAGCCTAGCTGATGGTAACCTACCGGATGGTAACCTAGCTGATGGTAACCTGGCTGATGATAACCTAGCTGGTGGTAACCTAGCTGATGGTAACCTAGCTGATGGTAACCTGGCTGATGATAACCTAGCTGGTGGTAACCTAGCTGGTGGTAACGTAGCTGATAATAACCTAGCTGATGATAACCTAGCTGGTGATAACCTAGCTGATGATAACCTAGCTGATGGTAACCTAGCTGATGGTAACCTAGCTGATGGTAACGTAGCTGATGGTAACCTAGCTGATGATAACCTAGCTGATGATAACCTAGCTGATGGTAACCTAGCTGATGGTAACCTAGCTGATGATAACCTAGCTGATGATAACCTAGCTGATGGTAACCTGGCTGGTGGTAACCTAGCTGATGGTAACCTAGCTGATGATAACCTGGCTGCCTTCTCTTACTCTACTAACCCAGTTGTTAGATGATAACCTAGCTGGTGATAACCTAGCTGATGGTAACCTAGCTGATAATAACCTAGCTGATGGTAACCTAGCTGATGATAACCTAGCTGATGGTAACCTAGCTGATGGTAACCTAGCTGATAATAACCTAGCTGGTGGTAACCTAGCTGATGATAACCTAGCTGGTGATAACCTACCGGATGGTAACCTAGCTGGTGATAACCTAGCTGGTGGTAACCTAGCTGATGGTAACCTAGCTGATGATAACCTAGCTGATAATAACCTAGCTGATGATAACCTAGCTGGTGGTAACCTAGCTGATGGTAACCTAGCTGATGATAACCTAGCTGATGGTAACCTAGCTGATGATAACCTAGCTGATGATAACCTAGCTGATAATAACCTAGCTGATGATAACCTAGCTGATGATAACCTAGCTGATGATAACCTAGCTGATAATAACCTAGCTGATGATAACCTAGCTGATGGTAACCTAGCTGATGGTAACCTAGCTGATAATAACCTAGCTGATAATAACCTAGCTGATGGTAACCTAGCTGATGATAACCTAGCTGATGGTAACCTAGCTGATGATAACCTAGCTGATGATAACCTAGCTGATGATAACCTAGCTGATGGTAACGTAGCTGATGGTAACCTAGCTGATGGTAACCTAGCTGATAATAACCTAGCTGATGGTAACCTAGCTGATGGTAACCTAGCTGATGGTAACCTAGCTGATGATAACCTAGCTGGTGGTAACCTAGCTGATGATAACCTAGCTGGTGGTAACCTAGCTGATGGTAACGTAGCTGATGGTAACCTAGCTGATGGTAACCTAGCTGATGGTAACCTAGCTGATGGTAACCTAGCTGATGATAACCTAGCTGGATGGTAACCTAGCTGGTGATAACCTGCTGGTGGTAACCTAGCTGATGGTAACCTAGCTGATGATAACCTAGCTGATAATAACCTAGCTGATGATAACCTAGCTGGTGGTAACCTAGCTGATGGTAACCTAGCTGATGATAACCTAGCTGATGGTAACCTAGCTGATGATAACCTAGCTGATGATAACCTAGCTGATAATAACCTAGCTGATGATAACCTAGCTGATGATAACCTAGCTGATGATAACCTGGCTGATAATAACCTAGCTGATGATAACCTAGCTGATGGTAACCTAGCTGATGGTAACCTAGCTGATAATAACCTAGCTGATAATAACCTAGCTGATGGTAACCTAGCTGATGATAACCTAGCTGATGGTAACCTAGCTGATGATAACCTAGCTGATGATAACCTAGCTGATGATAACCTAGCTGATGGTAACGTAGCTGATGGTAACCTAGCTGATGGTAACCTAGCTGATAATAACCTAGCTGATGGTAACCTAGCTGATGGTAACCTAGCTGATGGTAACCTAGCTGATGATAACCTAGCTGGTGGTAACCTAGCTGATGATAACCTAGCTGGTGGTAACCTGGCTGATGGTAACGTAGCTGATGGTAACCTAGCTGATGGTAACCTAGCTGATGGTAACCTAGCTGATGGTAACCTAGCTGATGATAACCTAGCTGGTGGTAACCTAGCTGATGGTAACGTAGCTGATGGTAACCTAGCTGATGGTAACCTAGCTGATAATAACCTAGCTGATGGTAACCTAGCTGATGGTAACCTAGCTGATGATAACCTAGCTGATGGTAACCTAGCTGATGATAACCTAGCTGATGGTAACGTAGCTGATGGTAACCTAGCTGATGATAACCTAGCTGATGATAACCTAGCTGATGGTAACGTAGCTGATGGTAACCTAGCTGATGATAACCTAGCTGATGATAACCTAGCTGATGGTAACCTAGCTGATGGTAACCTAGCTGATGATAACCTAGCTGATGGTAACCTAGCTGATGATAACCTAGCTGATGGTAACCTAGCTGATGGTAACCTAGCTGATGATAACCTAGCTGATGGTAACCTAGCTGATGGTAACCTAGCTGATGGTAACCTAGCTGATGGTAACCTGGCTGGTGGTAACCTAGCTGATGGTAACCTAGCTGATGATAACCTGGCTGCCTTCTCTTACTCTACTAACCCAGTTGTTAGATGATAACCTAGCTGGTGATAACCTAGCTGATGGTAACCTAGCTGATAATAACCTAGCTGATGGTAACCTAGCTGATGATAACCTAGCTGATGGTAACCTAGCTGATGGTAACCTAGCTGATGATAGCCTAGCTGGTGATAACCTACCGGATGGTAACCTAGCTGGTGATAACCTAGCTGGTGGTAACCTAGCTGATGGTAACCTAGCTGATGATAACCTAGCTGATAATAACCTAGCTGATGATAACCTAGCTGGTGGTAACCTAGCTGATGGTAACGTAGCTGATGGTAACCTAGCTGATGGTAACCTAGCTGATGGTAACCTAGCTGATGGTAACCTAGCTGATGATAACCTAGATGGTAACCTAGCTGGTGATAACCTGCTGGTGGTAACCTAGCTGATGGTAACCTAGCTGATGATAACCTAGCTGATAATAACCTAGCTGATGATAACCTAGCTGGTGGTAACCTAGCTGATGGTAACCTAGCTGATGATAACCTAGCTGATGGTAACCTAGCTGATGATAACCTAGCTGATGATAACCTAGCTGATAATAACCTAGCTGATGATAACCTAGCTGATGATAACCTAGCTGATGATAACCTAGCTGATAATAACCTAGCTGATGATAACCTAGCTGATGGTAACCTAGCTGATGGTAACCTAGCTGATAATAACCTAGCTGATAATAACCTAGCTGATGGTAACCTAGCTGATGATAACCTAGCTGATGGTAACCTAGCTGATGATAACCTAGCTGATGATAACCTAGCTGATGATAACCTAGCTGATGGTAACGTAGCTGATGGTAACCTAGCTGATGGTAACCTAGCTGATAATAACCTAGCTGATGGTAACCTAGCTGATGGTAACCTAGCTGATGGTAACCTAGCTGATGATAACCTAGCTGGTGGTAACCTAGCTGATGATAACCTAGCTGGTGGTAACCTAGCTGATGGTAACGTAGCTGATGGTAACCTAGCTGATGGTAACCTAGCTGATGGTAACCTAGCTGATGGTAACCTAGCTGATGATAACCTAGCTGGTGGTAACCTAGCTGATGGTAACGTAGCTGATGGTAACCTAGCTGATGGTAACCTAGCTGATGATAACCTAGCTGATGGTAACGTAGCTGATGGTAACCTAGCTGATGATAACCTAGCTGATGGTAACCTAGCTGATGATAACCTAGCTGATGGTAACGTAGCTGATGGTAACCTAGCTGATGATAACCTAGCTGATGATAACCTAGCTGATGGTAACGTAGCTGATGGTAACCTAGCTGATGATAACCTAGCTGATGATAACCTAGCTGATGGTAACCTAGCTGATGGTAACCTAGCTGATGATAACCTAGCTGATGGTAACCTAGCTGATGATAACCTAGCTGATGGTAACCTAGCTGATGGTAACCTAGCTGATGATAACCTAGCTGATGGTAACCTAGCTGATGGTAACCTAGCTGATGGTAACCTAGCTGATGGTAACCTGGCTGGTGGTAACCTAGCTGATGGTAACCTAGCTGATGATAACCTGGCTGCCTTCTCTTACTCTACTAACCCAGTTGTTAGATGATAACCTAGCTGGTGATAACCTAGCTGATGGTAACCTAGCTGATAATAACCTAGCTGATGGTAACCTAGCTGATGATAACCTAGCTGATGGTAACCTAGCTGATGGTAACCTAGCTGATGATAGCCTAGCTGGTGATAACCTACCGGATGGTAACCTAGCTGGTGATAACCTAGCTGGTGGTAACCTAGCTGATGGTAACCTAGCTGATGATAACCTAGCTGATAATAACCTAGCTGATGATAACCTAGCTGGTGGTAACCTAGCTGATGGTAACCTAGCTGATGATAACCTAGCTGATGGTAACCTAGCTGATGATAACCTAGCTGATGATAACCTAGCTGATAATAACCTAGCTGATGATAACCTAGCTGATGATAACCTAGCTGATGATAACCTAGCTGATAATAACCTAGCTGATGATAACCTAGCTGATGGTAACCTAGCTGATGGTAACCTAGCTGATAATAACCTAGCTGATGGTAACCTAGCTGATGATAACCTAGCTGATGGTAACCTAGCTGATGATAACCTAGCTGATGATAACCTAGCTGATGATAACCTAGCTGATGGTAACCTAGCTGATGGTAACGTAGCTGATGGTAACCTAGCTGATGATAACCTAGCTGGTGATAACCTACCGGATGGTAACCTAGCTGGTGATAACCTAGCTGGTGGTAACCTAGCTGATGGTAACCTAGCTGATGATAACCTAGCTGATAATAACCTAGCTGATGATAACCTAGCTGGTGGTAACCTAGCTGATGGTAACCTAGCTGATGATAACCTAGCTGATGATAACCTAGCTGATGATAACCTAGCTGATAATAACGTAGCTGATGATAACCTAGCTGATGGTAACCTAGCTGATGGTAACCTAGCTGATGATAACCTAGCTGATAATAACCTAGCTGATGATAACCTAGCTGATGATAACCTAGCTGATGATAACCTAGCTGATAATAACCTAGCTGATGATAACCTAGCTGATGGTAACCTAGCTGATGGTAACCTAGCTGATGGTAACCTAGCTGATGATAACCTAGCTGGTGGTAACCTAGTTGATGATAACCTAGCTGGTGGTAACCTAGCTGATGGTAACGTAGCTGATGGTAACCTAGCTGATGGTAACCTAGCTGATGGTAACCTAGCTGATGGTAACCTAGCTGATGATAACCTAGCTGGTGGTAACCTAGCTGATGGTAACGTAGCTGATGGTAACCTAGCTGATGGTAACCTAGCTGATAATAACCTAGCTGATGGTAACCTAGCTGATGGTAACCTAGCTGATAATAACCTAGCTGATGGTAACCTAGCTGATAATAACCTAGCAGATGGTAACCTAGCTGATGGTAACCTAGCTGATGATAACCTAGCTGATGGTAACCTAGCTGATGATAACCTACCGGATGGTAACCTAGCTGATGGTAACCTAGCTGATGGTAACCTAGCTGATGATAACCTAGCTGATGGTAACCTAGCTGATGGTAACCTAGCTGATGGTAACCTAGCTGATGATAACCTAGCTGATGGTAACCTAGCTGATGGTAACCTAGCTGATGATAACCTAGCTGATGGTAACGTAGCTGATGGTAACCTACCGGATGGTAACTTAGCTGATGATAACCTAGCTGCCTCCTCTAACTCTACTAACCCAGTTGTTAGATGATAACCGAGCTGTCTCCTCTAACTCTACTAACCCAGTTATTAGATGATAACCTAGCTGATGATAACCTAGCTGATGGTAACCTAGCTGATAATAACCTAGCTGATGATAACCTAGCTGGTGATAACCTAGCTGATGATAACCTAGCTGGTGATAACCTAGCTGATGGTAACCTAGCTGATGGTAACCTAACTGATGATAACCTAGCTGATGATAACCTAGCTGGTGATAACCTAGCTGATGGTAACCTAGCTGATGATAACCTAGCTGCCTCCCCTAACTCTACTAACCCAGTTGTTAGATGATAACCTAACTGATGGTAACCTAGCTGATGGTAACCTAACTGATGATAACCTAGCTGATGATAACCTAGTGATGGTAACCTAGCTGATGGTAACCTAGCTGATGATAACCTAGCTGATGGTAACCTAGCTGATGGTAACCTAGCTGATGATAACCTAGCTGATGGTAACCTAGCTGATGGTAACCTAGCTGATGATAACCTAGCTGATGGTAACCTAGCTGATGGTAACCTAGCTGATGGTAACCTAGCTGATGGTAACCTAGCTGATGATAACCTAGCTGATGGTAACCTAGCTGATGGTAACCTAGCTGATGATAACCTAGCTGATGGTAACCTAGCTGATGATAACCTAGCTGATGGTAACCTAGCTGATGGTAACCTAGCTGATGATAACCTAGCTGATGGTAACCTAGCTGATGGTAACCTAGCTGATGGTAACCTAGCTGATGATAACCTAGCTGATGGTAACCTAGCTGATGATAACCTCGCTGCCTCCTCTAACTCTACTAACCCAGTTGTTAGATGATAACCTAGCTGCCTCCTCTAACTCTACTAACCCAGTTGTTAGATGATAACCTAGCTGCCTCCCCTAACTCTACTAACCCAGTTGTTAGATGATAACCTAGCTGCCTCTAACTCTACTAACCCAGTTGTTAGATGATAACCTAGCTGCCTCCCCTAACTCTACTAACCCAGTTGTTAGATGATAACCTAGTTGCCTCCTCTAACTCTACTAACCCAGTTGTTAGATGATAACCTAGCTGCCTCCCCTAACTCTACTAACCCAGTTGTTAGATGATAACCTAGCTGCCTCCTCTAACTCTACTAACCCAGTTATTAGATGATAACCTAGCTGATGGTAACCTAGCTACCTCCTCTAACTCTACTAACACAGTTGTCAGATGATAACCTAGCTGATGATAACCTAGCTGTCTCCTCTAACTCTACTAATCCCGTTGTTAGATGGTAACCTAGCTGATGATAACCTACCTGGTGATATCCTAGCTGTCTCCTCTAACTCTACTATCCCAGTTGTTAGATGATAACCTAGCTGACGATAACCTAGCTGATGATAACCTAGCTGCCTCCAATAAACTCTACTATCCCAGTTGTTAGATGATAACCTAGCTGACGATAACCTAGCTGTCTCCTCTAACTCTACTAACCCAGTTGTTAGATGATAACCTCGCTGCCTCCTCTAACTCTACTAATCCCGTTGTTAGATGGTAACCTAGCTGATGATAACCTAGCTGCCTCTAACTCTACTAATCCCATTGTTAGATGGTAACCTAGCTGTCTCCTCTAACTCTACTAACCCAGTTATTAGATGATAACCTAGCTGATGGTAACCTAGTTGCCTCCTCTAACTCTACTAACACAGTTGTCAGATGATAACCTAGCTGGTGATAACCTAGCTGTCTCCTCTAACTTCTCTCACGTCACCCCGCTCCTCCGCTCTCTCCACTGGCTTCCAGTTGAAGCTCGCATCCGCTACAAGACCATGGTGCTTGCCTACGGAGCTGTGAGGGGAACGGCACCTCACTACCTCCAGGCTCTGATCAGGCCCTACACCCAAACAAGGGCACTGCGTTCATCCACCTCTGGCCTGCTCGCCTCCCTACCACTGAGGAAGTACAGTTCCCGCTCAGCCCAGTCAAAACTGTTCGCTGCTCTGGCCCCCCAATGGTGGAACAAACTCCCTCACGACGCCAGGACAGCGGAGTCAATCACCACCTTCCGGAGACACCTGAAACCCCACCTCTTTAAGGAATACCTAGGATAGGATAAAGTAATCCTTCTCCCCCTCCCCCCTTAAAAGACCTAGATGCACTATTGTAAAGTGGCTGTTCCACTGGATGTCATAAGGTGAAAGCACCAATTTGTAAGTCGCTCTGGATAAGAGCGTCTGCTAAATGACTTAAATGTAAATGTAACTCTACTAACCCAGTTGTTAGATGATAACCTAGCTGCCTCCCCTAACTCTACTAATCCAGTTGTTAGATGATAACCTAGCTGTCTCCTCTAACTCTACTAACCCAGTTGTTAGATGATAACATAGCTGATGGTAACCTAGCTGTCTCCTCTAACTCTACTAATCCAGTTGTTAGATGATAACCTAGCTGCCTCTAACTCTACTAACCCAGTTGTTAGATGATAACCTAGCTGATGATAACCTAGCTGATGATAACCTAGCTGTCTCTAACTCTACTAACCCAGTTGTTAGATGATAACCTAGCTGTCTCCTCTAACTCTACTAATCCAGTTGTTAGATGATAACCTAGCTGCCTCTAACTCTACTAATCCAGTTGTTAGATGATAACCTAGTTGCCTCTAACTCTACTAACCCAGTTGTTAGATGATAACCTAGCTGGTGATAACCTAGCTGTCTCCTCTAACTCTACTAATCCAGTTGTTAGATGATAACCTAGCTGCCTCTAACTCTACTAACCCAGTTGGTAGATGATAACCTAGCTGTCTCCTCTAACTCTACTAACCCAGTTGTTAGATGATAACCTAGCTGCCTCCCCTAACTCTACTAACCCAGTTGTTAGATGATAACCTAGCTGTCTCTAACTCTACTAACCCAGTTGTTAGATGATAACCTAGCTGCCTCTAACTCTACTAACCCAGTTGTTAGATGATAACCTAGTTGCCTCCCCTAACTCTACTAACCCAGTTGTTAGATGATAACCTAGCTGCCTCCCCTAACTCTACTAACCCAGTTGTTAGATGATAACCTAGCTGCCTCTAACTCTACTAACCCAGTTGTTAGATGATAACCTAGCTGCCTCCCCTAACTCTACTAACCCAGTTGTTAGATGATAACCTAGTTGCCTCCCCTAACTCTACTAACCCAGTTGTTAGATGATAACCTAGCTGCCTCTAACTCTACTAACCCAGTTGTTAGATGATAACCTAGCTGCCTCTAACTCTACTAACCCAGTTGTTAGATGATAACCTAGCTACCTCCTCTAACTCTACTAACCCAGTTATTAGATGATAACATAGCTGATGGTAACCTAGCTGTCTCCTCTAACTCTACTAACCCAGTTGTTAGATGATAACCTAGTTGCCTCCCCTAACTCTACTAACGCAGTTGTTAGATGATAACCTAGTTGCCTCCCCTAACTCTACTAACCCAGTTGTTAGATGATAACCTAGTTGCCTCCCCTAACTCTACTAACCCAGTTGTTAGATGATAACCTAGTTGCCTCCCCTAACTCTACTAACCCAGTTGTTAGATGATAACCTAGCTGCCTCCTCTAACTCTACTAACCCAGTTATTAGATGATAACCTAGCTGATGGTAACCTAGCTGTCTCCTCTAACTCTACTAATCCAGTTGTTAGATGATAACCTAGCTGCCTCTACACTCCACTAACCCAGTTGTTAGATGATAACCTAGCTGCCTCTAACTCTACTAATCCAGTTGTTAGATGATAACCTAGCTGCCTCTAACTCTACTAACCCAGTTGTTAGATGATAACCTAGCTGCCTCTAACTCTACTAACCCAGTTGTTAGATGATAACCTAGCTGCCTCCCCTAACTCTACTAACCCAGTTGTTAGATGATAACCTAGCTGCCTCTAACTCTACTAACCCAGTTGTTAGATGATAACCTAGCTGCCTCCCCTAACTCTACTAACCCAGTTGTTAGATGATAACCTAGTTGCCTCCCCTAACTCTACTAACCCAGTTGTTAGATGATAACCTAGCTGCCTCCCCTAACTCTACTAACCCAGTTGTTAGATGATAACCTAGCTGCCTCTAACTCTACTAACCCAGTTGTTAGATGATAACCTAGCTGAACTGCCCAGTTGTTAGATGATAACCTCCCTCTAACTCTACTAACCCAGTTGTTAGATGATAACCTAGCTGCCTCCCTAACTCTACTAACCCAGTTGTTAGATGATAACCTAGTAACCTAGCCTCCTCTAACTCTACTAACCCAGTTGTTAGATGATAACCTAGCTGATGGTAACCTAGCTGCTCCCTAACTCTACTAACCCAGTTGTTAGATGATAACCTAGTGATGATAACCTCCCTCCCTAACTCTACTAACCCAGTTGTTAGATGATAACCTAGCTGCCTCCCTAACTCTACTAACCCAGTTGTTAGATGATAACCTAGTTGCCTCCCTAACTCTACTAACCCAGTTGTTAGATGATAACCTAGCTGCCTCCCCTAACTCTACTAACCCAGTTGTTAGATGATAACCTAGTTACTAACTCCAGTTGTTAGATGATAACCTAGCTGCCTCCCTAACTCTACTAACCCAGTTGTTAGATGATAACCTAGCTGCCTCCCCTAACTCTACTAACCCAGTTGTTAGATGATAACCTAGCTGTCTCCTCTAACTCTACTAACCCAGTTGTTAGATGATAACCTAGCTGCCTCTAACTCTACTAACCCAGTTGTTAGATGATAACCTAGCTGTCTCCTCTAACTCTACTAACCCAGTTGTTAGATGATAACCTAGCTGCTCTCTAACTCTACTAACCCAGTTGTTAGATGATAACCTAGCTGCCTCCCTAACTCTACTAACCCAGTTGTTAGATGATAACCTAGTTGCCTCCTCTAACTCTACTAACCCAGTTGTTAGATGATAACCTAGCTGCCTCCCCTAACTCTACTAACCCAGTTGTTAGATGATAACCTAGCTGCCTCCTCTAACTCTACTAACCCAGTTGTTAGATGATAACCTAGCTGCCTCCTCTAACTCTACTAACCCAGTTGTTAGATGATAACCTAGCTGCCTCCCTAACTCTACTAACCCAGTTGTTAGATGATAACCTAGTTGCCTCCTCTAACTCTACTAACCCAGTTGTTAGATGATAACCTAGTTGCCTCCCCTAACTCTACTAACCCAGTTGTTAGATGATAACCTAGCCGCCTCTAACTCTACTAACCCAGTTGTTAGATGATAACCTAGCTGATGATAACCTCCCTCTAACTCTACTAACCCAGTTGTTAGATGATAACCTAGTTGCCTCCTCTAACTCTACTAACCCAGTTGTTAGATGATAACCTAGTTGCCTCCCTAACTCTACTAACCCAGTTGTTAGATGATAACCTAGCTGCCTCCCTAACTCTACTAACCCAGTTGTTAGATGATAACCTAGCTGCCTCCCTAACTCTACTAACCCAGTTGTTAGATGATAACCTAGCTGCCTCCCTAACTCTACTAACCCAGTTGTTAGATGATAACCTAGCTGCCTCCCTAACTCTACTAACCCAGTTGTTAGATGATAACCTAGCTGCCTCCCTAACTCTACTAACCCAGTTGTTAGATGATAACCTAGCTGAACTGGTACTAACCCAGTTGTTAGATGATAACCTCTGCCTCCCTAACTCTACTAACCCAGTTGTTAGATGATAACCTAGCTGCCTCCCCTAACTCTACTAACCCAGTTGTTAGATGATAACCTAGTTGCCTCCCCTAACTCTACTAACCCAGTTGTTAGATGATAACCTAGCTGCCTCTAACTCTACTAACCCAGTTGTTAGATGATAACCTAGCTGCCTCCCCTAACTCTACTAACCCAGTTGTTAGATGATAACCTAGTTGCCTCCTCTAACTCTACTAACCCAGTTGTTAGATGATAACCTAGCTGCCTCCTCTAACTCTACTAACCCAGTTGTTAGATGATAACCTAGTTGCCTCCCCTAACTCTACTAACCCAGTTGTTAGATGATAACCTAGCTGCCTCTAACTCTACTAACCCAGTTGTTAGATGATAACCTAGCTGCCTCCTCTAACTCTACTAACCCAGTTGTTAGATGATAACCTAGCTGCCTCTAACTCTACTAACCCAGTTGTTAGATGATAACCTAGCTGCCTCCCTAACTCTACTAACCCAGTTGTTAGATGATAACCTAGCTGCCTCCCTAACTCTACTAACCCAGTTGTTAGATGATAACCTAGCTGCCTCCTCTAACTCTACTAACCCAGTTGTTAGATGATAACCTAGCTGCCTCCCCTAACTCTACTAACCCAGTTGTTAGATGATAACCTAGCTGCCTCTAACTCTACTAACCCAGTTGTTAGATGATAACCTAGCTGCCTCCCCTAACTCTACTAACCCAGTTGTTAGATGATAACCTAGCTGCCTCCCCTAACTCTACTAACCCAGTTGTTAGATGATAACCTAGCTGCCTCCCCTAACTCTACTAACCCAGTTGTTAGATGATAACCTAGCTGCCTCTAACTCTACTAACCTCTACTAACCCAGTTGTTAGATGATAACCTAGCTGCCTCCCCTAACTCTACTAACCCAGTTGTTAGATGATAACCTAGCTGCCTCTAACTCTACTAACCCAGTTGTTAGATGATAACCTAGCTGCCTCCCCTAACTCTACTAACCCAGTTGTTAGATGATAACCTAGCTGCCTCCCTAACTCTACTAACCCAGTTGTTAGATGATAACCTAGTTGCCTCCTCTAACTCTACTAACCCAGTTGTTAGATGATAACCTAGCTGCCTCCTCTAACTCTACTAACCCAGTTGTTAGATGATAACCTAGCTGTCTCCTCTAACTCTACTAACCCAGTTGTTAGATGATAACCTAGCTGCCTCCCCTAACTCTACTAACCCAGTTGTTAGATGATAACCTAGCTGCCTCCCCTAACTCTACTAACCCAGTTGTTAGATGATAACCTAGTTGCCTCCCCTAACTCTACTAACCCAGTTGTTAGATGATAACCTAGCTGTCTCCTCTAACTCTACTAACCCAGTTGTTAGATGATAACCTAGCTGCCTCCCCTAACTCTACTAACCCAGTTGTTAGATGATAACCTAGCTGCCTCCTCTAACTCTACTAACCCAGTTGTTAGATGATAACCTAGCTGCCTCCCCTAACTCTACTAACCCAGTTGTTAGATGATAACCTAGCTGCCTCTAACTCTACTAACCCAGTTGTTAGATGATAACCTAGCTACCTCCTCTAACTCTACTAACCCAGTTGTTAGATGATAACCTAGCTGCCTCTAACTCTACTAACCCAGTTGTTAGATGATAACCTAGCTGCCTCCCCTAACTCTACTAACCCAGTTGTTAGATGATAACCTAGCTGCCTCCCCTAACTCTACTAACCCAGTTGTTAGATGATAACCTAGCTGTCTCCTCTAACTCTACTAACCCAGTTGTTAGATGATAACCTAGCTGCCTCCCCTAACTCTACTAACCCAGTTGTTAGATGATAACCTAGCTGCCTCTAACTCTACTAACCCAGTTGTTAGATGATAACCTAGCTGCCTCCCTAACTCTACTAACCCAGTTGTTAGATGATAACCTAGCTGCCTCCCTAACTCTACTAACCCAGTTGTTAGATGATAACCTAGCTGCCTCCCTCTAACTCTACTAACCCAGTTGTTAGATGATAACCTAGCTGCCTCCCTAACTCTACTAACCCAGTTGTTAGATGATAACCTAGCTGCCTCCCCTAACTCTACTAACCCAGTTGTTAGATGATAACCTAGCTGCCTCCTCTAACTCTACTAACCCAGTTGTTAGATGATAACCTAGCTGCCTCCCCTAACTCTACTAACCCAGTTGTTAGATGATAACCTAGCTGCCTCCCCTAACTCTACTAACCCAGTTGTTAGATGATAACCTAGCTGTCTCCTCTAACTCTACTAACCCAGTTGTTAGATGATAACCTAGCTGCCTCCCCTAACTCTACTAACCCAGTTGTTAGATGATAACCTAGCTGCCTCTAACTCTACTAACCCAGTTGTTAGATGATAACCTAGCTGCCTCCCCTAACTCTACTAACCCAGTTGTTAGATGATAACCTAGCTGCCTCCCCTAACTCTACTAACCCAGTTGTTAGATGATAACCTCTAACTCTACTAACCCAGTTGTTAGATGATAACCTAGCTGCCTCCCCTAACTCTACTAACCCAGTTGTTAGATGATAACCTAGCTGCCTCCCCTAACTCTACTAACCCAGTTGTTAGATGATAACCTAGCTGCCTCTAACTCTACTAACCCAGTTGTTAGATGATAACCTAGCTGCCTCCCTAACTCTACTAACCCAGTTGTTAGATGATAACCTAGCTGCCTCCTCTAACTCTACTAACCCAGTTGTTAGATGATAACCTAGCTGCCTCCCTAACTCTACTAACCCAGTTGTTAGATGATAACCTAGCTGTCTCCTCTAACTCTACTAACCCAGTTGTTAGATGATAACCTAGCTGCCTAACTCTACTAACCCAGTTGTTAGATGATAACCTAGCTGCCTCCTCTAACTCTACTAACCCAGTTGTTAGATGATAACCTAGCTGCCTCCCTAACTCTACTAACCCAGTTGTTAGATGATAACCTAGCTGCCTCCTAACTCTACTAACCCAGTTGTTGTTAACCTAGCTGATCCCCTAACTCTACTAACCCAGTTGTTAGATGATAACCTAGCTGCTAACTCTACTAACCCAGTTGTTAGATGATAACCTAGCTGCCTCCCCCTAACTCTACTAACCCAGTTGTTAGATGATAACCTAGCTGCCTCCCTAACTCTACTAACCCAGTTGTTAGATGATAACCTAGCTGCCTCCTCTAACTCTACTAACCCAGTTGTTAGATGATAACCTAGCTGCCTCCTCTAACTCTACTAACCCAGTTGTTAGATGATAACCTAGCTGCCTCCCCTAACTCTACTAACCCAGTTGTTAGATGATAACCTAGCTGTCTCCCCTAACTCTACTAACCCAGTTGTTAGATGATAACCTAGCTGCCTCCCCTAACTCTACTAACCCAGTTGTTAGATGATAACCTAGCTGCCTCCCCTAACTCTACTAACCCAGTTGTTAGATGATAACCTAGCTGTCTCCTCTAACTCTACTAACCCAGTTGTTAGATGATAACCTAGCTGCCTCCCCTAACTCTACTAACCCAGTTGTTAGATGATAACCTAGCTGCCTCCTCTAACTCTACTAACCCAGTTGTTAGATGATAACCTAGCTGCCTCCTCTAACTCTACTAACCCAGTTGTTAGATGATAACCTAGCTGCCTCCCTAACTCTACTAACCCAGTTGTTAGATGATAACCTAGCTGCCTCCTCTAACTCTACTAACCCAGTTGTTAGATGATAACCTAGCTGCCTCCCCTAACTCTACTAACCCAGTTGTTAGATGATAACCTAGCTGCCTCCCCTAACTCTACTAACCCAGTTGTTAGATGATAACCTAGCTGCCTCCCTAACTCTACTAACCCAGTTGTTAGATGATAACCTAGCTGCCTCCCTAACTCTACTAACCCAGTTGTTAGATGATAACCTAGCTGCCTCCCTAACTCTACTAACCCAGTTGTTAGATGATAACCTAGCTGCCTCCCCTAACTCTACTAACCCAGTTGTTAGATGATAACCTAGCTGCCTCCCTAACTCTACTAACCCAGTTGTTAGATGATAACCTAGCTGCCTCCCTAACTCTACTAACCCAGTTGTTAGATGATAACCTAGCTGCCTCCCTAACTCTACTAACCCAGTTGTTAGATGATAACCTAGCTGCCTCCCTAACTCTACTAACCCAGTTGTTAGATGATAACCTAGCTGCCTCCCTAACTCTACTAACCCAGTTGTTAGATGATAACCTAGCTGCCTCCTCTAACTCTACTAACCCAGTTGTTAGATGATAACCTAGCTGTCTCCTCTAACTCTACTAACCCAGTTGTTAGATGATAACCTAGCTGATGATAACCTAGCTGCCTCCCCTAACTCTACTAACCCAGTTGTTAGATGATAACCTAGCTACCTCCTCTAACTCTACTAACCCAGTTGTTAGATGATAACCTAGTTGCCTCCCTAACTCTACTAACCCAGTTGTTAGATGATAACCTAGCTGCCTCCTCTAACTCTACTAACCCAGTTGTTAGATGATAACCTAGCTGCCTCCCTAACTCTACTAACCCAGTTGTTAGATGATAACCTAGCTGCCTCCCTAACTCTACTAACCCAGTTGTTAGATGATAACCTAGCTGCCCTCCCCTAACTCTACTAACCCAGTTGTTAGATGATAACCTAGCTGCCTCCCCTAACTCTACTAACCCAGTTGTTAGATGATAACCTAGCTGCCTCCCCTAACTCTACTAACCCAGTTGTTAGATGATAACCTAGCTGCCTCCTCTAACTCTACTAACCCAGTTGTTAGATGATAACCTAGCTGCCTCCCCTAACTCTACTAACCCAGTTGTTAGATGATAACCTAGCTGCCTCCTCTAACTCTACTAACCCAGTTGTTAGATGATAACCTAGCTGCCTCTAACTCTACTAACCCAGTTGTTAGATGATAACCTAGCTGCCTCCCCTAACTCTACTAACCCAGTTGTTAGATGATAACCTAGCTGTCTCCTCTAACTCTACTAACCCAGTTGTTAGATGATAACCTAGCTGCCTCCCCTAACTCTACTAACCCAGTTGTTAGATGATAACCTAGCTGTCTCTAACTCTACTAACCCAGTTGTTAGATGATAACCTAGCTGCCTCCCCTAACTCTACTAACCCAGTTGTTAGATGATAACCTAGCTGCCTCCCCTAACTCTACTAACCCAGTTGTTAGATGATAACCTAGCTGCCTCCTCTAACTCTACTAACCCAGTTGTTAGATGATAACCTAGCTGCCTCCCCTAACTCTACTAACCCAGTTGTTAGATGATAACCTAGCTGCTCTCTAACTCTACTAACCCAGTTGTTAGATGATAACCTAGCTGCCTCCCTAACTCTACTAACCCAGTTGTTAGATGATAACCTAGCTGCCTCCCTAACTCTACTAACCCAGTTGTTAGATGATAACCTAGCTGCCTCCCTAACTCTACTAACCCAGTTGTTAGATGATAACCTAGCTGCCTCCTCTAACTCTACTAACCCAGTTGTTAGATGATAACCTAGCTGCCTCCCTAACTCTACTAACCCAGTTGTTAGATGATAACCTAGCCTAGCTGCCTCCTCTAACTCTACTAACCCAGTTGTTAGATGATAACCTAGCTGCCTCCTCTAACTCTACTAACCCAGTTGTTAGATGATAACCTAGCTGCCTCCCCTAACTCTACTAACCCAGTTGTTAGATGATAACCTAGCTGATGATAACCTAGCTGCCTCCCCTAACTCTACTAACCCAGTTGTTAGATGATAACCTAGTTGCCTCCCCTAACTCTACTAACCCAGTTGTTAGATGATAACCTAGCTGTCTCCCCTAACTCTACTAACCCAGTTGTTAGATGATAACCTAGCTGCCTCCTCTAACTCTACTAACCCAGTTGTTAGATGATAACCTAGCTGCCTCCCCTAACTCTACTAACCCAGTTGTTAGATGATAACCTAGCTGCCTCCCCTAACTCTACTAACCCAGTTGTTAGATGATAACCTAGCTGCCCCTAACTCTACTAACCCAGTTGTTAGATGATAACCTAGCTGCCTCCCCTAACTCTACTAACCCAGTTGTTAGATGATAACCTAGCTGTCTCCTCTAACTCTACTAACCCAGTTGTTAGATGATAACCTAGCTGCCTCCCCTAACTCTACTAACCCAGTTGTTAGATGATAACCTAGCTGCCTCCCCTAACTCTACTAACCCAGTTGTTAGATGATAACCTAGCTGCCTCTAACTCTACTAACCCAGTTGTTAGATGATAACCTAGCTGCCTCCCCTAACTCTACTAACCCAGTTGTTAGATGATAACCTAGCTGCCTCCTCTAACTCTACTAACCCAGTTGTTAGATGATAACCTAGCTGCCTCCCCTAACTCTACTAACCCAGTTGTTAGATGATAACCTAGCTGTCTCCTCTAACTCTACTAACCCAGTTGTTAGATGATAACCTAGCTGATGATAACCTAGCTGTCTCTAACTCTACTAACCCAGTTGTTAGATGATAACCTAGCTGCCTCCCCTAACTCTACTAACCCAGTTGTTAGATGATAACCTAGTTGCCTCTAACTCTACTAACCCAGTTGTTAGATGATAACCTAGCTGCCTCTAACTCTACTAACCCAGTTGTTAGATGATAACCTAGTTGCCTCCCCTAACTCTACTAACCCAGTTGTTAGATGATAACCTAGCTGATGATAACCTAGCTGCCTCCTCTAACTCTACTAACCCAGTTGTTAGATGATAACCTAGCTGCCTCCCCTAACTCTACTAACCCAGTTGTTAGATGATAACCTAGCTGCCTCCCCTAACTCTACTAACCCAGTTGTTAGATGATAACCTAGCTGCCTCCCCTAACTCTACTAACCCAGTTGTTAGATGATAACCTAGCTGCCTCCCCTAACTCTACTAACCCAGTTGTTAGATGATAACCTAGCTGCCTCTAACTCTACTAACCCAGTTGTTAGATGATAACCTAGCTGCCTCCCCTAACTCTACTAACCCAGTTGTTAGATGATAACCTAGCTGCCTCCCCTAACTCTACTAACCCAGTTGTTAGATGATAACCTAGCTGCCTCCCCTAACTCTACTAACCCAGTTGTTAGATGATAACCTAGCTGCCTCCCCTAACTCTACTAACCCAGTTGTTAGATGATAACCTAGCTGCCTCCCCTAACACACACACACTTTACATATATGTTTCTATTGTGTTATTAACTCTGTGTTTTTCTTTTTGTCCCACTGCTTTACTTGATCTTGGCCAGGTCGCAGTTGTAAATGAGAACTTGTTCTCAACTGGCCTACCTGGTTAAATAAAGGTGAAATTAAAATAAATAAATACATTCCATTTGTACTGACTGGATGAGCTAGCCTGGGAATCAGGCTCCTTAGCTAATCCACTCCCTGTACTCCCTGGGTGTTTCTCAATAGGACCCACTGGAGCCCATTCCATTTGTACTGACTGGATGAGCTAGCCTGGGAATCAGTCTCCTTAGCTAATCCACTCCCTGGGTGTTTCTCAATGTGCATAGTACCTGCTCCACACTCTCATCCTCCCTACTGTATTACCTCACGCTCCATCGCCCCATTCACTGAACCTTATTCCAGCCAGGACAATGGCAACAAGAGAGATGAAACAAGATCTACATAAAGCAAACGTTTTACTTCAGAATTATCAGCTAGATATGTGAATCGTAATCTATCTAGGCAGATCTAGGCAGCTAGATATGTGAATCGTAATCTATCTATGCAGCTAGATATGTGAATCGTAATCTATCTAGGCAGCTAGCTATGTGAATCGTAATCTATCTAGGCAGCTAGATATGTGAATCGTAATCTATCTAGGCAGCTAGCTATGTGAATCGTAATCTATCTAGGCAGCTAGATATGTGAATCGTAATCTATCTAGGCAGCTAGATATGTGAATCGTAATCTATCTGGCAGCTAGATATGCAGCTAGATATGTGAATCGTAATCTATCTAGGCAGCTAGATATGTGAATCGTAATCTATCTAGGCAGCTAGATATGTGAATCGTAATCTATCTAGGCAGCTAGATATGTGAATCGTAATCTATCTAGGCAGCTAGATATGTGAATCGTAATCTATCTAGGCAGCTAGATATGTGAATCGTAATCTATCTAGGCAGCTAGCTATGTGAATCGTAATCTATCTAGGCAGCTAGCTATGTGAATCGTAATCTATCTAGGCAGCTAGCTATGTGAATCGTAATCTATCTAGGCAGCTAGCTATGTGAATCGTAATCTATCTAGGCAGCTAGCTATGTGAATCGTAATCTATCTAGGCAGCTAGCTATGTGAATCGTAATCTATCTAGGCAGCTAGATATGTGAATCGTAATCTATCTAGGCAGCTAGCTATGTGAATCGTAATCTATCTAGGCAGCTAGATATGTGAATCGTAGTCTATCTAGGCAGCTAGCTATGTGAATCGTAATCTATCTAGGCAGCTAGCTATGTGAATCGTAATCTATCTAGGCAGCTAGATATGTGAATCGTAATCTATCTAGGCAGCTAGATATGTGAATCGTAATCTATCTAGGCAGCTAGATATGTGAATCGTAATCTATCTAGGCAGCTAGATATGTGAATCGTAATCTATCTAGGCAGCTAGATATGTGAATCGTAATCTATCTAGGCAGCTAGATATGTGAATCGTAATCTATCTAGGCAGCTAGATATGTGAATCGTAATCTATCTAGGCAGCTAGATATGTGAATCGTAATCTATCTAGGCAGCTAGATATGTGAATCGTAATCTATCTAGGCAGCTAGCTATGTGAATCGTAATCTATCTAGGCAGCTAGATATGTGAATCGTAATCTATCTAGGCAGCTAGATATGTGAATCGTAATCTATCTAGGCAGCTAGATATGTGAATCGTAATCTATCTAGGCAGCTAGCTATGTGAATCGTAATCTATCTAGGCAGCTAGATATGTGAATCGTAATCTATCTAGGCAGCTAGCTAGTGTTTTTACTTTTATTTTACCGTTATTTTACCAGTTGACTGAGAACACATTCTCATTTACAGCAACGACCTGGGGAATAGTTACAGGGGAGAGGAGGGGGATGAATGAGCCAAATGTAAACTGGGGATGATTAGGTTAAACAGCTAGTTACAAATTACCTAAAACGAATGTTTTGCAAGGTAGAAGTCAATTATTTGTGGCTAGCTAGCTAGCCAGTTATCCCTACTGACTTACTATGGACTTACTGTACCAATTCACTCAACCTTCCTTCCCCTAGCCAGGACAATGGCCATAGAGATGAAACAAGATGTACACAAAGCAAATCTTTTACTACATAACTATCAGTTAGCAATATGTAAATCATAATAATGTAGCTAACCAGATAGTATAACAGGCAAAAATTATCTATAACCAATGTTATCCAAGGTAGATGTCAATTATATGTGGGTAGTTAGCCACAAAGAATTGTTAGCTAACAGTAGTAGCTAGCCAGTTAGCTCTATTGACTTACTATGGGCTTATGACCTACGCACACTACAGTGGGTATTGTAGGCAGGTAACCGTGCCAGAATTAACACATCATGTATTAATCAACAGTTGATTCTAAAGTCGGAGTGTATTTTTGCTCGCTTCAACTCAAATAATGGCTGCAGTTGATTTCAAGAGAATGTGCATAATATTTACATTAAGTCATATTTCTTTGCATACTTTCCGTTGAAGCTTGCATTGATGCTTCAAAATACACTCCACAAATGTCTTGTTAACAAACTATAGTTTTGGCAAGTTGGTAAGGACATCTACTTTGTGCAGGACACAAGTCATTTCTCCAAAAATAGTTGAAAGACGGATAATTTCACTTATAATTCACAGTATCACAATTCCAGTGGGTCAGAAGTTTACATACACTAAGTTGACTATACCTTTAAACAGCTTGGAAAATTCCAGAAAATGATGTCATGGCTTTAGAAGCTCCTGATAGGCTAATTGACATCATTTGAGTCAATTGGAGGTGTACCTGTGGATGTATTTCAAGGTCTACCTTCAAACAGTGCCTCTTTGCTTGACATTATGGGAAAATCAAAAGAAATCTGCCAAGACCTCAGAAAGTTTGGTTCATCCTTGGGAGCAATATCCAAATGCCTGAAGGTACCATGTTCATCTATACAAACAATAGTACGCAAGTATAAACACCATGGGACCAGGCAGCCGTCATACCGCTCAGGAAGGAGACGCATTCTGTCTCCTAGAGATGAACGTACTTTGGTGCGAAAAGTGCAAATCAATCCCAGAACAACAGCTAAGGACCTTGTGAAAATGCTGTTCGAAACAGGTACAAAAGTATCTATATCCACAGTAAAACGAGTCCTATATCGACATAACCTAAAAGGCCACTCAGCAAGGAAGAAGCCACTGCTCCAAAACCTCCATAAAAAAGCCAGACTACGGTTTGCAACTGCACATGGGGACAAATATTGTACTTTTCAGATAAATGTTCTCTGGTCTGATGAAACAAAAATATGACTGTTATACCTTATGTCATGCCTTATTGGAATGGATTTATTGATCATATCTGTGGAGAAAAGTTTGGATGTTGCCACACACATACCTACTTGTTAACAAAATGAAGGAAGTTTCCTTTAAAATTATTCATAAATATTATTCGGCCAAACACTATGTGAAGAATTTTAAGGAATTTTAAGGATTTTAAGGATAACAACTCCTTTTGTAATGATCACCCAGAAACAGCATCTTTTTGGGCATTGTATTCATTTTACATTTACATTTAAGTCATTTAGCAGACGCTCTTATCCAGAGCGACTTACAAATTGGTGCATTCACCTTATGACATCCATGTCAGAAAACTGTGGCAAGACATCAGTAGGATTAATAAGTGAACACATTTAAGAAGATTTTACACTATTGTGGAGAGATGTACTGTTTGGATTCTTTACGTAAGATAGAAATAAGATGAAACATTTTTATTTAATTAATTTCATTCTTATTCTTCTTGCCAAAATTCATAAACACAAATGTAAATTTACAAACAAAACAAACACATTTTCTTACCCTACAAAAAGAAATTGAACTGTATTTTAAGACAGTTAAATACTCTACAAACAAAAAAGCTGTTATAATTGTAAGTGTATGTATGTCCCTTAAGGTCCTTGTGTAATTGTAATGTGATATTGTACCCCCTAGCCCCGCCCCCTAGCCCCGCCCCCAGTCCGCCCCAACCCCGCCCCTAGATCGATTGTCCATTGTATATAATCTATATGTACTTTTGATCCCTCATGTACTTTCTGTATTGATTTGTTGATAATAAAAAAAAAAAGAATAATAAGAAGAATTTTAAAAACAACAACTCCACCGGACTTCCTGGAACCGCGCAAGGCTTTGTGGGGCTTGTAGACTCCGTCACGGTCAACTCGGGAGCTGCTAAACCCGGTATGAGATGTGATGCTTTGGAGGAAAATAAACGCGTTTTTGTGAGAGAAAAAAACAACAACAACATGGAAATTCACTTCCTGCCAAGTTTGCTGGTGTTGTCTTTCATAGTCACCGCTTTCGGCGACGGTAAGTCATTAGAAACGACAACATTTCCCCGAGCATTGCTCTGGTAGCCGACGTTAGCTTAGCCAGCTGTGTTGTTGGGACGTCGGAGTGGATCAAATCAAAGTTTATTTGTCATGTGAGCCAAATACAACAGGTGTAGTAGACCTCACAGTGAAATGCTGAATACAACAGGTGTAGTAGACCTCACAGTGAAATGCTGAATACAACAGGTGTAGTAGACCTCACAGTGAAATGCTGAATACAACAGGTGTAGTAGACCTCACAGTGAAATGCTGAATACAACAGGTGTAGTAGACCTCACAGTGAAATGCTGAATACAACAGGTGTAGTAGACCTCACAGTGAAATGCTGAATACAACAGGTGTAGTAGACCTCACAGTGAAATGATGAATACAACAGGTGTAGTAGACCTCACAGTGAAATGATGAATACAACAGGTGTAGTAGACCTCACAGTGAAATGCTGAATACAACAGGTGTATACAGTAGAGAGGCTATATACAGTAGAGGCTATATACAGTAGAGGCTATATACAGTAGAGAGGCTATATACAGTAGAGAGGCTATATACAGTAGAGAGGCTATATACAGTAGAGGGGCTATATACAGTAGAGGGGCTATATACAGTAGAGAGGCTATATACAGTAGAGGGGCTATATACAGTAGAGGGGCTATATACAGTAGAGAGGCTATATACAGGAGAGAGGCTATATACAGTAGAGAGGCTATATACAGTAGAGGGGCTATATACAGTAGAGGGGCTATATACAGTAGAGGGGTTATATACAGTAGAGGGGCTATATACAGTAGAGAGGCTATATACACTAGAGGCTATATACAGTAGAGGGGCTATATACAGTAGAGGGGCTATATACAGTAGAGGGGCTATATACAGTAGAGGGGCTCTATACAGTAGAGGGGCTCTATACAGTAGAGGGGCTCTACAGTAGAGGCTGTATACAGTAGAGAGGCTATATACAGTAGAGGGGCTATAGACAGTAGAGAGGCTATAGAGAGGCTATATACAGTAGAGGGGCTCTATACAGTAGAGGGGCTATATACAATAGAGGGGCTATATACAGTAGAGGGGCTCTATACAGTAGAGGGGCTCTATACAGTAGAGGGGCTATATACAGTAGAGGGGCTATATACAGTAGAGCGGCTATATACAGTAGAGAGGCTCTATACAGTAGAGGGGCTCTATACAGTAGAGGGGCTCTATACAGTAGAGAGGTTATATACAGTAGAGGGGCTATATACAGTAGAGAGGTTATATACAGTAGAGAGGCTATATACAGTAGAGAGGCTATATACAGTAGAGCGGCTATATAGAGTAGAGAGGCTCTATACAGTAGAGGGGCTATATACAGTAGAGAGGCTATATACAGTAGAGGGGCTATATACAGTAGAGAGGCTATATACAGTAAAGAGGCTGTATACAGTAGAGGGGCTATATACAGTAGAGGGGCTATATACAGTAGAGAGGCTATATACAGTAAAGAGGCTATATACAGTAGAGGGGCTGTATACAGTAGAGAGGCTATATACAGTAGAGCGGCTCTATACAGTAGAGAGGCTACATACAGTAGAGAGGCTATAGAGAGGCTGTATACAGTAGAGGGGCTATATACAGTAGAGGGGCTCTATACAGTAGAGGGCATCTAAATCTATTCACAGTAGAGGGATTACGGCTATCATATTCAAAGTAGATTGACTCCGCTGTCCTGCTATATACAGTAGAGCGGCTATATACAGTAGAGAGGCTCTAGAGAGGCTGTATACAGTAGAGGGGCTATAGAGAGGCTGTATACAGTAGAGCGGCTACATACAGTAGAGAGGCTATAGAGAGGCTGTATACAGTAGAGGGGCTATATACAGTAGAGGGGCTCTATACAGTAGAGAGGCTATATACAGTAGAGCGGCTACAGGGGTACAGTAGCAGTGCCCTTGTTTGGGTGTGTGTAGGGCCTGATCAGAGCCTGGAGGTATTGAGGTGTCAAATTTCACAGCTGACAAGTGGCCTGGAGTTGTAGGGGTTTATACAGTAGAGCGGCTATATACAGTAGAGCCGGCTGGCGAGATATACAGTAGAGGAGGCTCTATACAGTTCAGAGGTGGTGATCTCATACAGTAGAGAGGTTATATACAGTAGAGGGGCTATATACAGTAGAGGGGCTATATACAGTAGAGCGGCTATATAGAGTAGAGAGGCTCTATACAGTAGAGGGGCTATACAGTAGAGAGGTTATATACAGTAGAGGGGCTATATACAGTAGAGGGGCTATATACAGTAGAGTAGAGTAGAGAGGCTATATACAGTAGAGGGCTATATACAGTAGAGGGCTATATACAGTAGAGGGGCTATATACAGTAGAGGGGCTATATACAGTAGAGAGGCTATATACAGTAGAGGGGCTATATACAGTAGAGGGGCTATATACAGTAGAGGGGCTATATACAGTAGAGGGGCTATATACAGTAGAGGGGCTATATACAGTAGAGGGGCTATATACAGTAGAGGGGCTGTATACAGTAGAGGGGCTGTATACAGTAGAGCGGTTCTATACAGTAGAGAGGCTACATACAGTAGAGAGGCTATAGAGAGGCTGTATACAGTAGAGGGGCTCTATACAGTAGAGGGGCTCTATACAGTAGAGAGGCTACATACAGTAGAGAGGCTGTATACAGTAGAGATGCTGTATACAGTAGAGATGCTGTATACAGTAGAGAGGCTATATACAGTAGAGATGCTGTATACAGTAGAGAGGCTATAGACAGTAGAGAGGCTGTATACAGTAGAGAGGCTATATACAGTAGAGACTATAGACAGTAGAGAGGCTATAGAGAGGCTATATACAGTAGAGAGGCTCTATACAATAGAGAGGCTATATACAGTAGAGAGGCTATATACAGTAGAGAGGCTATATACAATAGAGAGGCTATATACAGTAGAGAGGCTACATACAGTAGAGAGGTTCTATACAGTAGAGGGGCTCTATACAGTAGAGGGGCTCTATACAGTAGAGAGGCTACATACAGTAGAGAGGTTCTATACAGTAGAGAGGCTACATACAGGCACCGGTTAGGCGGGCTAATGAGGTAGTATGTACATGAATGTATAGTTAAAGTGACTATGCATATATGATAAACAGAGAGTAGCAGCAGTGTAAAGAGTGTGGGGGGGGACACAATGCAAATAGTCTGGGTAGCCATTTGGTTACCTGTTCAGGAGGCTTATGGCTTGGGGGTAGAAGCTGTTGAGAAGCCTCTTGGACCTAGACTTGGACCTCTTGGACCGCTTGCCATGCGGCAGTAGAGAGAACAGTCTATGACTGGGGTGGCTGGGGTCTGTGTGCGTGTGTGTGTGTGTGTGTGTGTGTGTGTGTGTGTACGACCCTCCTATGGACGGTGGTCTCAGAGTAACTATCACTGTGTGTGTGTGTGTGTGTGTGTGTGTGTGTGTGTGTGTGTGTGTGTGTGTGTGTACGACCCTCCTATGGACGGTGGTCTCAGAGCCGTGTAACTATCACTGTGTGTGTGTGTGTGTGTGTGTACGACCCTCCTATGGACGGTGGTCTCAGAGTAACTATCACTGTGTGTGTGTGTGTGTGTGTGTGTGTACGACCCTCCTATGGACGGTGGTCTCAGAGCCGTGTAACTGTGTGTGTGTGTGTGTGTGTGTGTGTGTGTCTGTGTGTGTGTGTACGACCCTCCTATGGACGGTGGTCTCAGAGCCGTGTAACTGTGTGTGTGTGTGTGTGTGTGTGTGTGTGTACGACCCTCCTATGGACGGTGGTCTCACTCCGGACTGTCTCCTCTCGGTGTCTGTGGACTTAAGCTTTAATATGTGTGTGTGTGTGTGTGTGTGTGTGTGTGTGTGTGTGTGTGTGTCTGTGGACTTAAGCTTTAATATGTGTGTGTGTGTGTGTGTGTGTGTGTGTGTGTGTGTGTGTGTGTGTGTCTGTGGACTTAAGCTTTAATATGTGTGTGTGTGTGTCTGTGGACTTAAGCTTTAATATGTGTGTGTGTGTGTGTGTGTGTCTGTGGACTTAAGCTTTAATATGTGTGTGTGTGTGTGTGTGTCTGTGTCTGTGGACTTAAGCTTTAATGTGTGTGTGTGTGTGTGTGTGTGTCTGTGGACTTAAGCTTTAATATGTGTGTCCCTCCAGGTGGTGAGATGACATTAGTTCAGGAGTTGTCCTCCAAGCCGGCCCAGAAGCTGTCACGATACGGTTGGTATGGCAACATCAGGCTGACCATGTTCCGTATCCCGGACGACACCGTCGTCGCCCGCTGGCTGTTCACTGTAACCAGGGGCAACGGTTTCAACTGTGGAACACACAACGTCAGCATGTAAGTCTACGTCACCATGTCAGTCTATGACACCATGTCAGTCTATGACACCATGTCAGTCTATGACACCATGTCAGTCTATGATACCATGTCAGTCTATGACACCATGTCAGTCTATGATACCATGTCAGTCTATGACACCATGTCAGTCTATGATACCATGTCAGTCTATGATACCATGTCAGTCTATGACACCATGTCAGTCTATGATACCATGTCAGTCTATGACACCATGTCAGTCTATGACACCATGTCAGTCTATGACACCATGTCAGTCTACGTCACCATGTCAGTCTATGACACCATGTCAGTCTATGATACCATGTCAGTCTATGACACCATGTCAGTCTATGATACCATGTCAGTCTATGACACCATGTCAGTCTATGACACCATGTCAGTCTATGATACCATGTCAGTCTATGATACCATGTCAGTCTATGACACCATGTCAGTCTATGATACCATGTCAGTCTATGACACCATGTCAGTCTATGACACCATGTCAGTCTATGACACCATGTCAGTCTATGACACCATGTCAGTCTATGACACCATGTCAGTCTATGATCTCTAGATCTGTGTCTCTCTCTCTCTCTCTCTGGGGGCAACACATGACAGCCTGTCTCTACCGGCAATAACATGTTTCTACTCAGTGTTCTCTATCTAACCCTCCCTCCCTCCCTCCCTCCCTCCCATCCCTCACCCCCTCACCATCACTCACCATGTCACTCTACTCACCATCACTCACTCACTCACTCAGCCTGTCTCACTCACTGTTTCAGTGTTCTATCTACACCCTCACTCACTCACTCACTCACCTCACCATCACTCACTCACTCACTCACTCACCACTCACCCTCACCACTCCTCACTCCCACCACTCACTCACCACCACCCTCCCTCCTCCTCCCTCCTCCTCCCTCTCCCCCTCCCTCCTCCTCTCTCCACCCCTCCCTCCTCTCTCCCTCCTCTCCTCCTCCTCCTCTCTCTCCTCCTCCTCAGGTACTTGCGTTGGGGAGCTCCTCCAGTCATTGACCCAGTAGGACGGCTGTTTCCTAACAACACTGTGACATCACCAGTCCTCTCGCTCAACCTGCCCATGACATCATCACAAAGCAACACAACCTTTAACCTCTCTAACCCCGCCCCCGGAGACTGGTACCTGGCGGCTCACCTGCCCCGAGACGATGGACGCATCGAACACAAGGTGAGGAGTTTTTATAGTGTGTTCTGTGTGTGTGTGTATTGCGTGTGTGTTTATAATGTGTGTGTGTGTGTGTGTTCTGTGTGTAATGTGTGTGTGTGTTTATAATGTGTGTTTGTGTGTGTGTGTGTATTGTGTGTGTGTGTTTATAATGTGTGTGTGTTTATAATGTGTGTGTGTGTTTATAATGTGTGTGTGTTTATAATGTGTGTATTGTGTGTGTGTGTTTATAATGTGTGTGTGTTTATAATGTGTGTGTGTGTATTGTGTGTGTGTTTATAATGTGTTATGTGTATGTGTGTGTGTGTTTATAATGTGTGTGTGTGTTTATAATGTGTGTGTGTGTGTGTTTATAATGTGTGTGTGTGTGTGTTTATAATGTGTGTGTGTGTGTGTGTGTGTGTGTGTTTATAATGTGTGTGTGTGTGTGTGTTTATAATGTGTGTGTGTGTGTGTGTTTATAATGTGTGTGTGTGTGTGTGTGTGTGTGTGTTTATAATGTGTGTGTGTGTGTGTTTATAATGTGTGTGTGTGTTTATAATGTGTGTGTGTTTATAATGTGTGTGTGTTTATAATGTGTGTGTGTGTGTGTTTATAATGTGTGTGTGTGTGTGTGTTTATAATGTGTGTGTGTGTTTATAATGTGTGTGTGTGTGTGTTTATAATGTGTGTGTGTGTGTGTTTATAATGTGTGTGTGTGTGTAGGGATTCCCGTCCTGCTCTTACCTCTTCCAGCCCCAGCTGTCAGTCAGGAGAGCAGTGGACACACCCATCCTCCAGGCCACGCCCCTAACCCAGAGCGCCTCCCCCGACAGACCTGCACGACTCAGGTAAGGACCGTTACGCTAACCCTAACCCCTGACCTTAACCCCTGACCCTGTCACAACTGAAAGGAGATGAAAAGGTCATAGAACCAAGCCAATCAAACTGAAGCTGCTTTTGTCTTATTGGTTGAGAATTCTTAACTCACCCCGTGCCGTCTGCTGCATTACGTCATGGTTTCACCTCCTCTCAGCCTCTCCTCCTCTCTTATTGGTTGAGAATTCCTCTCCTCCTCTCTTATTGGTTGAGAATTCCTCTCCTCCTCTCTTATTGGTTGAGAATTCCTCTCCTCCTCTCTTATTGGTTGAGAATTCTTAACTCACCCCGTGCCGTCTGCTGCATTACGTCATGGTTTCACCTCCTCTCAGCCTCTCCTCCTCTCTTATTGGTTGAGAATTCTTAACTCACCCCGTGCCGTCTGCTGCATTACGTCATGGTTTCACCAGTGATTAGCTTCTAATCTTTTGATTTCTATATTTGTCTGGTTATTGTAACAGCATGGATATAGATACAATGCAGCCAACAGGACACTGCAATGAGCTAACCAAGCTAATGGACATTTTCAGTTCAAAGTGGTCAGAGAGACGTCTAGGTTCACTTCTAAAATTACATTTATTGTCTGCCAAACCATGCACATAAACCATGACAAACTATGATGCCAATATTTAATTATATAGCTCCCGTTGGGCTAATGTCTCTTCTGTCAACCTTGATCCCAGTTCCCGCAGGACTGACAGCTGTGTTGACATGACAACTGGCTCAGAATTCAGAACCTTTTCATTGGATCATGTGACAAAAGTATTTGTTTTGATTGGCTGTTGCATATACAGTGCCTTGCGAAAGTATTCGGCCCCCTTGAACTTTGCGACCTTTTGCCACATGCCCAATTTTTCAGTTTTTGATTTGTTAAAAAAGTTTGAAATATCCAATAAATGTCGTTCCACTTCATGATTGTGTCCCACTTGTTGTTGATTCTTCACAAAAAAATACAGTTTTATATCTTTATGTTTGAAGCCTGAAATGTGGCAAAAGGTCGCAAAGTTCAAGGGGTTCGAATACTTTCGCAAGGCACTGTAGTTGGAACGTTTCGATGCACCCGAGATGCAGTTGAGTTGCAGGGGGATGTTTCTCAAGAAGCAACTCGGCTGCTTGGGCCTGAAGTTGTGTGAAAGTTGCTTGGGCCTGAAGTTGTGTGGAAGTTGCTTGGACCTGAAGTTGCTTGGACCTGAAGTTGTGTGAAAGTTGCTTGGACCTGAAGTTGCTTGGACCTGAAGTTGTGTGGAAGTTGCTTGGACCTGAAGTTGCTTGGACCTGAAGTTGTGTGGAAGTTGCTTGGACCTGAAGTTGCTTGGAAGTTGCTTGGACCTGAAGCTGCTTGGACCTGAAGTTGTGTGGAAGTTGTGTGGAAGTTGCTTGGACCTGAAGTTGTGTGGAAGTTGCTTGGACCTGAAGTTGCTTGGACCTGAAGTTGTGTGGAAGTTGCTTGGACCTGAAGTTGTGTGAAAGTTGCTTGGACCTGAAGTTGTGTGAAAGTTGCTTGGTCCTGAAGTTGCTTGGTCCTGAAGTTGCTTGGACCTGAAGCTGCTTGGACCTGAAGTTGTGTGGAAGTTGCTTGGCACTGAAGCTGCTTGGACCTGAAGTTGCTTGGACCTGAAGTTGCTTGGACCTGAAGTTGTGTGGAAGTTGCTTGGACCTGAAGTTGCTTGGAACTGAAGCTGCTTGGACCTGAAGTTGTGTGGAAGTTGCTTGGACCTGAAGTTGCTTGGACCTGAAGTTGCTTGGACCTGAAGTTGTGTGGAAGTGGCTTGGACCTGAAGTTGCTTGGACCTGAAGTTGCTTGGACCTGAAGTTGTGTGGAAGTTGCTTGGACCTGAAGTTGCTTGGACCTGAAGTTGTGTGGACCTGAAGTTGCTTGGACCTGAAGTTGCTTGAACCTGAAGTTGTGTGGAAGTTGCTTGGACCTGAAGTTGCTTGGACCTGAAGTTGTGTGGAAGTTGCTTGGACCTGAAGTTGCTTGGACCTGAAGTTGTGTGGAAGTTGCTTGGACCTGAAGTTGCTTGGACCTGAAGTTGTGTGGAAGTTGCTTGGTCCTGAAGTTGTGTGGAATTTGCTTGGACCTGAAGTTGCTTGGACCTGAAGTTGCTTGGTCCTGAAGTTGTGTGGAAGTTGCTTGGCCCTGAAGTTGTGTGAAAGTTGCTTGGACCTGAAGTTGCTTGGACCTGAAGCTGCTTGGACCTGAAGTTGTGTGGAAGTTGCTTGGACCTGAAGTTGCTTGGACCTGAAGCTGCTTGGACCTGAAGTTGTGTGGAAGTTGCTTGGACCTGAAGTTGCTTGGACCTGAAGTTGTGTGGAAGTTGCTTGGACCTGAAGTTGCTTGGACCTGAAGTTGTGTGGAAGTTGCTTGGTCCTGAAGTTGCTTGGACCTGAAGTTGTGTGGAAGTTGCTTGGACCTGAAGTTGCTTGGACCTGAAGTTGTGTGGAAGTTGCTTGGACCTGAAGTTGCTTGGACCTGAAGTTGTGCGGAAGTTGCTTGGACCTGAAGTTGTGTGGACCTGAAGCTGCTTGGACCTGAAGTTGCTTGGCTCTGAAGTTGTGTGGAATTTGCTTGATGTAACTCCAGCTTTAGAGAGCAATGAGGAAGAGATTTGAGATTTGATTTGAACAGTCAGCATCATGATAAAAACCAGTCACACCTGAAAGTCTGTCTACTATAACAATACCCTCTGTCTCTCTCTCTCTGACTGTCTACTTCGGTCTAACAACCCAACTAGCACATTCGGTCCCTTGGAAGTTGTGGGAACGTGTGTTTTTGGTTTTCGCATAAGCCATAAGTTTCCTGACTGGTAAAACTGAATGTTTTTTAAACGTTCTGAGAACAGAAGTTAACCTACCTGAACCTGTACCTGAACGTACATTTTTAGCACAGAGGTTCTTTGAACATTTTACTCTGTTTCCCTGAAAGGTTTCCTGGGAATATTTTAGAAATATTTGAATGTTATTCCACTAAATAACTCAATAATAAGCATAACATTCACAACATTTGGAATGTTTTCTTAAGGCTATAGCCAGGTGATGTAAAATGGAAAAAGGTTATTTGGAGGTTTTTGAATCATTTCCTTAACTTTCAAGTAAATGTTTCACTAAGACTTTTAGTAACACTGCTAGCTTATTTTGGGTTAACTGTTTTGAGCTCCAAGCACAGAAAAAGTCGTACATTGATTTGCTTTGGCATTAATCAACAAAACATTTTGGTTTATTTTTTAATTGTGACATGGAGTCAGCGAGATTCGAACCTATGAGCTTGTGTTCTCTATCCCTGGAATTAGTCCACTGGGCCACCAGGATGTTTATGCATACAAAGCTGTTCATTTTGGTCTATTCAAACAGACCACATTTCAAAGGAAACGAGCACCATGAACATCAGGTGTAGCCAATTAGTGGGCTTGGCAACACACCTGAACACACTTAACTAGAGGATAGAGAGAGTTTTGTTAATGCTGAGAACGGAATGTAGATGTCTTGAAATAACTTTCTTAGAACATGACTAAAAAGAACCATGAGAAAACCTGCAGAAAACATGCTGAAGTACTGAAATTACCACTGAAGAACGTTGCTTCTTAACATTCTCTGAACGTTCTGGGAACATGACTAAAAAGAACCATGAGAAAACCTGCAGAAAACATGCTGAAGTACTGAAATTACCACTGAAGAACGTTGCTTCTTAACATTCTCTGAACGTTCTGGGAACATGACTAAATAGAACCATGAGAAAACCTGCAGAAAACATGCTGAAGTACTGAAATTACCACTGAAGAACGTTGCTTCTTAACATTCTCTGAACGTTCTGGGAACATGACTAAATAGAACCATGAGAAAACCTGCAGAAAACATGCTGAAGGACTGAAATTACCACTGAAGAACGTTGCTTCTTAACATTCTCTGAACGTTCTGGGAACATGACTAAATAGAACTATGAGAAAACCTGCACAAAAAGTGATGCTGAAGGACTGAAATTACCACAGTAGAACGTTGTTTTTTAGTGTTCTCTGAACTATTCCCCATGTCAAATCAGTTGGAGAACATTCCTAATACACATTAGATGCTAGCTGGGCTCTCTTCCTCCCTCTCTCTCCTCTTCCTCCCTCTCTCTCCTCTTCCTCCCTCTCTCTCCTCTTCCTCCCTCTCTCCCTTTCACACACAGCTATTGTGCTCGCTCTTCCTCCCTCTCTCTCCTCTTCCTCCCTCTCTCTCCTCTTCCTCCCTCTCTCCTCTTCCTCCCTCTCTCCCTTTCACACACAGCTATTGTGCTCGCTCTTCCTCCCTCTCTCTCCTCTTCCTCCCTCTCTCTCCGAGGCTCATTAGAGTAATTAGTACATTACACCTCATGCTGAAACTGAACTGCAGATGTGAGAGTGTGTGTGTTAGGGTTTAATACCGGTGTGTTAGGGTTTAATACCGGTGTGTGTGTGTGTTAGGGTTTAATACCGGTGTGTGTGTGTGTGTTAGGGTTTAATACCGGTGTGTGTGTTAGGGTTTAATACCGGTGTGTGTGTGTTAGGGTTTAATACCGGTGTGTGTGTGTGTGTTAGGGTTTAATACCGGTGTGTGTGTTAGGGTTTAATACCGGTGTGTGTGTGTGTTAGGGTTTAATACCGGTGTGTGTGTGTTAGGGTTTAATACCGGTGTGTGTGTGTGTTAGGGTTTAATACCGGTGTGTGTGTGTTAGGGTTTAATACCGGTGTGTGTGTGTTAGGGTTTAATACCGGTGTGTTAGGGTTTAATACCGGTGTGTGTGTGTGTTAGGGTTTAATACCGGTGTGTGTGTGTTGGGGTTTAATACCGGTGTGTGTGTGTGTTAGGGTTTAATACCGTGTGTGTGTTAGGGTTTAATACCGTGTGTGTGTTAGGGTTTAATACCGGTGTGTGTGTTAGGGTTTAATACCGGTGTGTGTGTGTGTTAGGGTTTAATACCGGTGTGTGTGTGTTAGGGTTTAATACCGGTGTGTGTGTGTTTAGGGTTTAATACCGGTGTGTGTGTGTGTAGGGTTTAATACCGGTGTGTGTGTGTGTGTGTGTGTGTTAGGGTTTAATACCGGTGTGTGTGTGTGTTAGGGTTTAATACCGGTGTGTGTGTGTTAGGGTTTAATACCGGTGTGTGTGTGTTAGGGTTTAATACCGGTGTGTGTGTGTGTTAGGGTTTAATACCGGTGTGTGTGTGTTGTTTAGGGTTTAATACCGGTGTGTGTGTTAGGGTTTAATACCGGTGTGTGTGTGTTAGGGTTTAATACCGGTGTGTGTGTGTTAGGGTGTGTACCGGTGTGTGTGTGTTAGGGTTTAATACCGGTGTGTGTGTGTTAGGGTTTAATACCGGTGTGTGTGTGTGTTAGGGTTTAATACCGGTGTGTGTGTTAGGGTTTAATACCGTGTGTGTGTTAGGGTTTAATACCGGTGTGTGTGTGTTAGGGTTTAATACCGGTGTGTGTGTGTGTTAGGGTTTAATACCGGTGTGTGTGTGTGTGTTAGGGTTTAATACCGTGTGTGTGTTAGTTTAGGGTTAATACCGGTGTGTGTGTGTGTGTTAGGGTTTAATACCGGTGTGTGTGTGTGTTAGGGTTTAATACCGGTGTGTGTGTGTTAGGGTTTAATACCGGTGTGTGTGTGTGTTAGGGTTTAATACCGGTGTGTGTGTGTTAGGGTTTAATACCGGTGTGTGTGTGTGTTAGGGTTTAATACCGGTGTGTGTGTTAGGGTTTAATACCGGTGTGTGTGTGTTAGGGTTTAATACCGGTGTGTGTGTGTGTTAGGGTTTAATACCGGTGTGTGTGTGTGTGTTAGGGTTTAATACCGGTGTGTGTGTGTGTTAGGGTTTAATACCGGTGTGTGTGTTGTTAGGGTTTAATACCGGTGTGTGTGTGTGTTAGGGTTTAATACCGGTGTGTGTGTGTGTTAGGGTTTAATACCGGTGTGTGTGTGTTAGGGTTTAATACCGGTGTGTGTGTGTTAGGGTTTAATACCGGTGTGTGTGTGTTAGGGTTTAATACCGGTGTGTTAGGGTTTAATACCGGTGTGTGTGTGTTAGGGTTTAATACCGGTGTGTGTGTGTTAGGGTTTAATACCGGTGTGTGTGTGTTAGGGTTTAATACCGGTGTGTGTGTGTGTGTGTTAGGGTTTAATACCGGTGTGTGTGTGTTAGGGTTTAATACCGGTGTGTGTGTGTGTGTGTTTGTTAGGGTTTAATACCGGTGTGTGTGTGTTAGGGTTTAATACCGGTGTGTGTGTGTTAGGGTTTAATACCGGTGTGTGTGTGTGTTAGGGTTTAATACCGGTGTGTGTGTGTGGTTTAATACCGGTTTGTGTTAGGGTTTAATACCGGTGTGTGTGTGTGTGTGTTAGGGTTTAATACCGGTGTGTGTGTGTTAGGGTTTAATACCGGTGTGTGTGTGTGTGTTAGGGTTTAATACCGGTGTGAGAGTGTGTGTGTGTTAGGTTTAATACCGGTGTGTGTGTGTGTGTTTTAATACCGGTGTGTGTGTGTGTGTTAGGGTTTAATACCGGTGTGTGTGTGTTAGGGTTTAATACCGGTGTGTGTGTGTGTAGGGTTTAATACCGGTGTGTGTGTGTTTAGGGTTTAATACCGGTGTGTGTGTTGTTAGGGTTTAATACCGGTGTGTGTGTGTGTTAGGGTTTAATACCGGTGTGTGTGTGTGTGTTAGGGTTTAATACCGGTGTGTGTGTGTGTGTTAGGGTTTAATACCGGTGTGTTAGGGTTTAATACCGGTGTGTGTGTGTTAGGGTTTAATACCGGTGTGTGTGTGTTAGGGTTTAATACCGGTGTGTGTGTGTGTGTTAGGGTTTAATACCGGTGTGTGTGTGTGTTAGGGTTTAATACCGGTGTGTGTGTGTGTTAGGGTTTAATACCGGTGTGTGTGTGTGTGTGTGTGTGTGTTAGGGTTTAATACCGGTGTGTGTGTGTGTTGTTGTGTTAGGGTTTAATACCGGTGTGTGTGTGTTAGGGTTTAATACCGTGTGTGTGTGTGTGTGTGTGTGTGTTAGGGTTAATACCGGTGTGTGTGTGTTAGGGTTTAATACCGGTGTGTGTGTTAGGGTTTAATACCGTGTGTGTGTTAGGGTTTAATACCGGTGTGTGTGTGTGTTAGGGTTTAATACCGGTGTGTGTGTGTGTTTAGGGTTTAATACCGGTGTGTGTAGTTTTTAATACCGTGTGTGTGTGTTAGGGTTTAATACCGGTGTGTGTGTGTGTTAGGGTTTAATACCGGTGTGTGTGTGTTTAATACCGTGTGTGTGTGTTAGGGTTTAATACCGGTGTGTGTGTGTGTTGTGTTAGGGTTTAATACCGGTGTGTGTGTGTTGTTAGGGTTTAATACCGGTGTGTGTGTGTGTTAGGGTTTAATACCGGTGTGTGTGTGTTAGGGTTTAATACCGGTGTGTGTGTGTTAGGGTTTAATACCGGTGTGTGTTAGGGTTTAATACCGGTGTGTGTGTGTGTGTTTAGGGTTTAATACCGGTGTGTGTGTGTTAGGGTTTAATACCGGTGTGTGTGTGTGTGTTTTTAATACCGGTGTTTAATGGTGTGTTAGGGTTTAATACCGGTGTGTGTGTGTGTAGGGTTTAATACCGTGTGTGTGTTTAATACCGTGTGTGTGTGTTGTTAGGGTTTAATACCGGTGTGTGTGTTAGGGTTTAATACCGGTGTGTGTGTGTTGTGTTTGTTAGGGTTTAATACCGGTGTGTGTGTGTTAGGGTTTAATACCGGTGTGTGTGTGTGTTAGGGTTTAATACCGGTGTGTGTGTGTGTGTGTGTTAGGGTTTAATACCGGTGTGTGTGTGTTAGGGTTTAATACCGGTGTGTGTTTAATACCGTGTGTGTGTGTTAGGGTTTAATACCGGTGTGTGTGTGTGTGTGTTAGGGTTTAATACCGGTGTGTGTGTGTGTTAGGGTTTAATACCGGTGTGTGTGTGTTAGGGTTTAATACCGTGTGTGTGTGTGTGTTAGGGTTTAATACCGGTGTGTGTGTGTTAGGGTTTAATACCGGTGTGTGTGTGTGTGTGTTGTTAGGGTTTAATACCGGTGTGTTAGGGTTTAATACCGGTGTGTGTGTGTGTTAGTAGTTTAATACCGGTGTGTGTGTGTGTTAGGGTTTAATACCGGTGTGTGTGTGTTAGTTTAGGGTTTAATACCGGTGTGTGTTTAATACCGTGTGTGTGTGTTGTGGGTTTAATACCGGTGTGTGTGTGTGTGTTAGGGTTTAATACCGGTGTGTGTGTGTGTTAGGGTTTAATACCGGTGTGTGTGTGTGTTAGGGTTTAATACCGGTGTGTGTGTGTGTTAGGGTTTAATACCGGTGTGTGTGTGTTAGGGTTTAATACCGGTGTGAGAGTGTGTGTGTGTTAGGGTTTAATACCGGTGTGTGTGTGTGTGTGTGTGTGTGTGTTAGGGTTTAATACCGGTGTGTGTGTGTGTTAGGGTTTAATACCGGTGTGTGTGTGTGTGTGTTAGGGTTTAATACCGGTGTGTTAGGGTTTAATACCGGGGTGTGTGTGTTAGGGTTTAATACCGGGGTGTGTGTATTAGGGTTTAATACCGGTGTGTGTGTGTGTGTGTTAGGGTTTAATACCGGTGTGTGTGTGTGTTGGGTTTAATACCGGTGTGTGTGTGTGTGTGTGTGGGGTTTAATACCGGTGTGTGTGTGTTAGGGTTTAATACCGGTGTGTGTGTGTGTTAGGGTTTAATACCGGTGTGAGAGTGTGTGTGTGTTAGGGTTTAATACCGGTGTGTGTGTGTGTTAGGGTTTAATACCGGTGTGTGTGTGTTAGGGTTTAATACCGGTGTGTGTGTGTGTTAGGGGTTAATACCGGTGTGTGTGTGTGTTAGGGTTTAATACCGGTGTGTGTGTGTTAGGGTTTAATACCGGTGTGTGTGTGTGTGTGTTAGTGGTTAATACCGGTGTGTGTGTGTTAGGGTTTAATACCGGTGTGTGTTTGTGTGTTAGGGTTTAATACCGGTGTGTGTGTGTGTGTTAGGGTTTAATACCGGGGTGTGTGTGTTAGGGTTTAATACCGGTGTGTGTGTGTGTGTTAGGGTTTAATACCGGGGTGTGTGTGTTAGGGTTTAATACCGGTGTGTGTGTGTGTGTGTGTTAGGGTTTAATACCGGTGTGTGTGTGTGTTAGGGTTTAATACCGGTGTGTGTGTGTGTGTGTGTGTGTGTGTGTTAGGGTTTAATACCGGTGTGTGTGTGTGTTAGGGTTTAATACCGGTGTGTGTGTGTGTGTGTTAGGGTTTAATACCGGTGTGTGTGTGTTTAATACCGGTGTGTGTGTGTGTGTGTGTGTGGGTTTAATACCGGTGTGTGTGTGTGTTTAGGGTTTAATACCGGTGTGTGTGTGTGTGTGTTAGGGTTTAATACCGGTGTGTGTGTGTGTTAGGGTTTAATACCGGTGTGTGTGTGTGTTAGGGTTTAATACCGGCCCAAAAACATAGCTGATATATGGCTGACTTGCTTAAACAAATGTGGTTTCTACTGATAATTGCGATGTACAAACTATGGCATAAGGGGACGACGAGCGGATTAGAGGCCATCCGTAATATCGATGAAGACATTATTGAGCGACGTAAGACGGACCGATATAACTATTTGTTCAGCACTTTTTGAATGTACAGCGACAGAATTCAGGAGAATCGTAGGATAAATAAAGGGGGCAGACAATGTATATATAATATATAATATATATAGATGTATATAATATATATAGATGTATATAATATGTATTATTATAATATATATAGATGTATATAATATATATAGATGTATATAATATATATAGATGTATATAATATATATTATTATAATATATATAGATGTATATAATATATATAGATGTATATAATATGTATTATTATAATATATATAGATGTATATAATATATATAGATGTATATAATATATATAGATGTATATAATATATATAGATGTATATAATATGTATTATTATTATAATATATATAGATGTATATAATATGTATTATTATTATAATATATATAGATGTATATAATATATATAGATGTATATAATATATATAGATGTATATAATATGTATTATTATAATATATATAGATGTATATAATATATATAGATGTATATAATATATATAGATGTATATAATATATATAGATGTATATAATATATATAGATGTATATAATATGTATTATTATAATATATATAGATGTATATAATATATATAGATGTATATAATATATATAGATGTATATAATATATATAGATGTATATAATATGTATTATTATAATATATATAGATGTATATAATATATATAGATGTATATAATATATATAGATGTATATAATATATATAGATGTATATAATATATATAGATGTATATAATATATATAGATGTATATAATATATATAGATGTATATAATATATATAGTATATAGAATATATATAGATATATAATATATATAGATGTATATAATATATAGATGTATATAATATGTATTATTATAATATATATAGATGTATATAATATATATAGATGTATATAATATATATAGATGTATATAATATATATAGATAATATATATAATATATATAGATGTATATAATATATATAGATGTATATAATATGTATTATTATAATATATATAGATGTATATAATATGTATTATTATAATATATATAGATGTATATAATATATATAGATGTATATAATATATATAGATGTATATAATATATATAGATGTATATAATATATATAGATGTATATAATATGTATTATTATAAATATATATAGATGTATATAATATATATAGATGTATATAATATGTATTATTATAATAATATATATATAATATGTATATAATATATATATATATGTATATAATATATATAGATGTATATAATATATATAGATGTATATAATATATATAGATGTATATAATATATATTATTATAATATATATAGATGTATATAATATATATGTATTATTATAATATATATAGATGTATATAATATGTATTATTATAATAATATATATAGATGTATATAATATATATAGATGTATATAATATATATAGATGTATATAATATATATAGATGTATATAATATATATAGATGTATATAATATATATAGATGTATATAATATATATAGATGTATATAATATATATATAATATATATAGATGTATATAATATATATAGATGTATATAATATGTATTATTATTATAATATATATAGATGTATATAATATATATAGATGTATATAATATGTATTATTATTATAATATATATAGATGTATATAATATATATAGATGTATATAATATATATAGATGTATATAATATGTATTATTATAATATATATAGATGTATATAATATATATAGATGTATATAATATATATAGATGTATATAATATATATAGATGTATATAATATATATAGATGTATATAATATATATAGATGTATATAATATATATAGATGTATATAATATGTTATTATTATTATTATAATATTTATTATTATATATATATATATATATATATATAGAGTATAGAGACGTATATAATATGTATAGACGTATATAATATATATAGATGTATATAATATATATAGATGTATATAATATGTATAGATGTATATAATATATATAGATGTATATAATATGTTATTATTATTATTATAATATTTATTATTATATATATATATATATATATATAGAGAGAGAGACGTATATAATATGTATAGACGTATATAATATATATAGATGTATATAATATATATAGATGTATATAATATGTATAGATGTATATAATATATATAGATGTATATAATATGTTATTATTATTATTATAATATTTATTATTATATATATATATATATATATATATATAGAGAGAGACGTATATAATATGTATAGACGTATATAATATGTATTACAAATAACTGTTTGCTTGACAATCACGGTAATTGACCGTTAACCGTTAAATGGCCGTTACTTAACATAAACATAAATGTTTTACTATTTTCTACATTGTAGAATAATAGTGAAGACATCAAAACTATGAAATGACACATATGGAATCATGTAGTGACCAAAAAAGTGTTAAACAAATCAAAATATATTTTAGATTCTTCAAAGTAGCCTTAATGACAGCTTTGCACAACATTGGCATTCTCTCTACCAGCTTCATAAGGAATACTTTTCCAACAGTCTTGAAGGAGTTCCCACATATGCTGAGCACTTGGTGGCTGCTTTTCCTTCACTCTGCGATCCAACTCATCCCAAACCATCTCAATTGGGTTGAGGTCGGGTGATTGTGGAGGCCAGGTCATCTGATGCAGCACTCCATCACTCTCCTTCTTGGTCAAATAGACCTTACACAGCCTGGAGGTGTGTTGGGTCATTGTCCTGTTGAAAAACAAATGATAGCCCCACTAATAGTCCCTCAAACCAGATGAGATGGCGTATCGCTGCAGAATGCTCTAGTAGCCATGTTGGTTAAGTGTGCCTTGAAATGTAAATATATCACTGACCGTGTCACCAGCAAAGCACCATCACACCTCCTCCTCAGTGCTTCACGGTGGGAACCACACACCATCACACCTCCTCCTCCTCAGTGCTTCACGGTGGGAACCACACACCATCACACCTCCTCCTCCTCAGTGCTTCACGGTGGGAACCACACACCATCACACCACCTCCTCCTCAGTGCTTCACGGTGGGAACCGCACACCATCACACCTCCTCCTCCTCAGTGCTTCAGGGTGGGAACCACACACCATCACACCTCCTCCTCCTCAGTGCTTCACGGTGGGAACCGCACACCATCACACCTCCTCCTCCTCAGTGCTTCACGGTGGGAACCGCACACCATCACACCTCCTCCTCCTCAGTGCTTCACGGTGGGAACCACACACCATCACACCTCCTCCTCCTCAGTGCTTCACGGTGGGAACCACACACCATCACACCTCCTCCTCCTCAGTGCTTCACGGTGGGAACCACACACCTCCTCCTCCATGCTTCACGGTGGGAACCACACACCTCCTCCTCCATGCTTCACGGTGGGAACCACACACCTCCTCCTCCATGCTTCACGGTGGGAACCACACATGTGGAGATCATCCGTTCACCTTCTCTGCGTCTCACAAAGACACAGCGGTTGGGACCAAAAATCAAAAAATTGGACTCGGAGCCAAACCTCCTGGCGTTGACAACTTAGAAGGAGGATGGAGTCCTGTCTGTCATCTTCATATACATGCAATGCTTTAGGACCATGTAAATATAATACATTGGAAGGTTGTGTGGGACTATGGTAGAAGAAGGAATCCATCTATCTTTTCAGACTGTTGGAGTAGTTGGTTCGTTAATAGATATCTCTCTCTCTCTCTCTCTCTCTGTCAGGGTGTTTGTTCCAGAGTTCGTGTCGTCTCTCTCGGTGTCTGTGAGTGGCTGTACCTGGGGGGAGGGACTTGTGAACGGAGACTGTTCATTGTCCCTCACGCTGGGCTCCTCCTCCCCCCAGGGGGAGCTTGTGAGGGTGAACTGTTCTCTGATTGGCTGCTCGGCCGTTCTCCTCGCTCCCCCATGGAATACTTGGATACGAGTCACCGTGGATAGTTACCATAGCAACCGAACCACAGCCTTCAGCATCTCAGTCAACTACACAGGTACGCACTACACACACACACACACACACACACACACACACACACACACACACACACATATGTGAGGCGATGCGGTAACAGTGGTTGTACCATGTGTGTGTGTGTGTGTGTGTGTGTGTCAGTGGGTTGTAAGCCTCAGAGCGTGGGTATGTCTGGAGACGATTACATTAACAGGCTCCATGGCAACAGCGGCACGACAACATCACCAGGCAACGGTTCTGTGGTCGCCGAGGCAGGTCGTCATAACAACGTGTCGTCGGAGTGTGTGTGGAGTGTCCCAGTGCTCCGTGAGGAACTAGACGTTCTGTCTGTCCGGTTCACTCCCATTAATGGACCTAATGTAACGGTCACACACACACACCCCACGCTCCTCACCTACCCCCTCAACACACAGTCTACTGGAGGGACCTTGAACCTGGAGATTACACTCAACACTGTGAGTCACACACACACACCCCACACTCCTCACCTACCCCCTCAACACACAGTCTACTGGAGGGACCTTGAACCTGGTATACAGACACACACACACACACACACACACAGACACACACACACACACACACACACACACACACACACACACACACACACACACACACACACACACACACACACGACGAAGTATAATTTTTTTCTGTTAACTGATGTAACGGGTGTGTGTGTGTGTATATGTGTGTGTGTGTGTGTGTGTGTGTGTGTGTGTGTGTATTGTAGACTAATACAACGTTAGGAAACAGCAGTGTGATGGCCTGTCTCTCTTCCTGGGCTCCTGTCCTCGCACTCAACTACTCCCATCCCTGTCACACAGGTAGGACACACACACAGTACCAGTAGGACACACACACACCAGACATACAGTACCAGTAGGACACACACATACCAGACATACAGTACCAGTAGGACACACACACACCAGACATACAGTACCAGTAGGACACACACACACCAGACATACAGTACCAGTAGGACACACACATACCAGACATACAGTACCAGTAGGACACACACACACCAGACATACAGTACCAGTAGGACACACACACACCAGACATACAGTACCAGTAGGACACATACATACCAGACATACAGTACCAGTAGGACACACACACACCAGACATACAGTACCAGTAGGACACATACATACCAGACATACAGTACCAGTAGGACACACACACACCAGACATACAGTACCAGTAGGACACACACACACCAGACATACAGTACCAGTAGGACACACACACACCAGACATACAGTACCAGTAGGACACATACATACCAGACATACAGTACCAGTAGGACACACACACACCAGACATACAGTACCAGTAGGACTAACCCAATTTGTAAGTCGCTCTGGATAAGAGCGTCTGCTAAATGACTTAAATGTAATGTAAATGACACACACACACCAGACATACAGTACCAGTAGGACACATACATACCAGACATACAGTACCAGTAGGACACACACCAGACATTCAGTACCAGTAGGACACACACACACCAGACATACAGTACCAGTAGGACACACACACACCAGACATACAGTACCAGTAGGACACACACACACCAGACATACAGTACCAGTAGGACACACACACACACCAGACATACAGTACCAGTAGGACACACACACACCAGACATACAGTACCAGTAGGACACACACACACCAGACATACAGTACCAGTAGGACACACACACACACCAGACATACAGTACCAGTAGGACACACACACACCAGACATACAGTACCAGTAGGACACACACACACCAGACATACAGTACCAGTAGGACACACACGTATATGTTGTGTGTAGGGTTAGATAGTGTTGTGTGTAGGGTTAGATAGTGTTGTGTGTGTAGGGTTAGATAGTGTTGTGTGTGTAGGGTTAGATAGTGTTGTGTGTGTAGGGTTAGATAGTGTTGTGTGTGTAGGGTTAGATAGTGTTGTGTGTGTAGGGTTAGATAGTGTTGTGTGTGTAGGGTTAGATAGTGTTGTGTGTGTAGGGTTAGATAGTGTTGTGTGTGTAGGGTTAGATAGTGTTGTGTGTAGGGTTAGATAGTGTTGTGTGTGTAGGGTTAGATAGTGTGTGTAGGGTTAGATAGTGTTGTGTGTGTAGGGTTAGATAGTGTTGTGTGTGTAGGGTTAGATAGTGTTGTGTGTGTAGGGTTAGATAGTGTTGTGTGTAGGGTTAGATAGTGTTGTGTGTGTAGGGTTAGATAGTGTGTGTAGGGTTAGATAGTGTTGTGTGTAGGGTTAGATAGTGTTGTGTGTAGGGTTAGATAGTGTTGTGTGTAGGGTTAGATAGTGTTGTGTGTGTAGGGTTAGATAGATAGGGTTAGATAGTGTGTGTAGGGTTAGATAGTGTTGTGTGTGTAGGGTTAGATAGTGTTGTGTGTGTAGGGTTAGATAGTGTTGTGTGTGTAGGGTTAGATAGTGTTGTGTGTGTAGGGTTAGATAGTGTTGTGTGTGTAGGGTTAGATAGTGTTGTGTGTGTAGGGTTAGATAGTGTTGTGTGTGTAGGGTTAGATAGTGTGTGTAGGGTTAGATAGTGTTGTGTGTGTAGGGTTAGATAGTGTTGTGTGTAGGGTTAGATAGTGTGTGTAGGGTTAGATAGTGTTGTGTGTGTAGGGTTAGATAGTGTGTGTAGGGTTAGATAGTGTTGTGTGTAGGGTTAGATAGTGTTGTGTGTGTAGGGTTAGATAGTGTTGTGTGTGTAGGGTTAGATAGTGTTGTGTGTAGGGTTAGATAGTGTTGTGTGTAGGGTTAGATAGTGTTGTGTGTGTAGGGTTAGATAGTGTGTGTGTGTAGGGTTAGATAGTGTTGTGTGTGTAGGGTTAGATAGTGTTGTGTGTGTAGGGTTAGATAGTGATAGTGTGTGTGTAGGGTTAGATAGTGTTGTGTGTGTAGGGTTAGATAGTGTGTGTAGGGTTAGATAGTGTTGTGTGTGTTAGATAGGGTTAGATAGTGTTGTGTGTGTGTAGGGTTAGATAGTGTGTGTAGGGTTAGATAGTGTTGTGTGTGTAGGGTTAGATAGTGTTGTGTGTGTGTAGGTTAGATAGTGTGTGTAGGGTTAGATAGTGTTGTGTGTAGGGTTAGATAGTGTTGTGTGTGTAGGGTTAGATAGTGTTGTGTGTAGGGTTAGATAGTGTTGTGTGTGTAGGGTTAGATAGTGTTGTGTTTTGTGTTTAGGGTTAGATAGTGTTGTGTAGGGTTAGATAGTGTTGTGTGTGTAGGGTTAGATAGTGTTGTGTGTAGGGTTAGATAGTGTTGTGTGTGTAGGGTTAGATAGTGTTTGTGTGATAGTGTAGGGTTAGATAGTGTTGTGTGTGTAGGGTTAGATAGTGTTGTGTGTGTAGGGTTAGATAGTGTTGTGTGTAGGGTTAGATAGTGTTGTGTGTGTAGGGTTAGATAGTGTTGTGTGTAGGGTTAGATAGTGTTGTCTCTATGTAGGGTTAGATAGTGTTGTGTAGGGTAACACCACAGATGTGTAGGGTTAGATAGTGTTGTGTGTGTAGGGTTAGATAGTGTTGTGTGTGTAGGGTTAGATAGTGTTGTGTGTGTAGGGTTAGATAGTGTGTAGGGTTAGATAGTGTGTGTAGGGTTAGATAGTGTTGTGTGTGTAGGGTTAGATAGTGTTGTGTGTAGGGTTAGAGTAGTGTTGTGTGTGTAGGGTTAGATAGTGTTGTGTGTGTAGGGTTAGATAGTGTTGTGTGTGTAGGGTTAGATAGTGTTGTGTGTGTAGGGTTAGATAGTGTCTGTTAATGTGTAGGGTTAGATAGTGTTGTGTGTGTAGGGTTAGATAGTGTTGTGTGTGAGGGTTAGATAGTGTTGTGTGTGTGTGTAGGGTTAGATAGTGTTGTCATAGTGTTGTGTGTAGGGTTAGATAGTGTTGTGTGTGTAGGGTTAGATAGTGTTGTGTGTAGGGTTAGATAGTGTTGTGTGTATCAGTAGGGTTAGATAGTGTTGTGTGTGTAGGGTTAGATAGTGTGTGTAGGGTTAGATAGTGTGTGTAGGGTTAGATAGTGTGTGTAGGGTTAGATAGTGTGTGTAGGGTTAGATAGTGTTGTGTGTGTAGGGTTAGATAGTGTTGTGTGTGTAGGGTTAGATAGTGTTGTGTGTGTAGGGTTAGATAGTGTGTGTAGGGTTAGATAGTGTTGTGTGTGTAGGGTTAGATAGTGTTGTGTGTGTAGGGTTAGATAGTGTTGTGTGTGTAGGGTTAGATAGTGTCGTGTGTGTAGGGTTAGATAGTGTTGTGTGTGTAGGGTTAGATAGTGTGTGTAGGGTTAGATAGTGTTGTGTGTAGGGTTAGATAGTGTTGTGTTGTAGGGTTAGATAGTGTTTAGATAGTGTGTGTGTGTAGGGTTAGATAGTGTTGTGTGTGTAGGGTTAGATAGTGTTGTGTGTGTAGGGTTAGATAGTGTGTGTAGGGTTAGATAGTGTTGTGTGTAGGTGATTAGATAGTGTGTGTAGGGTTAGATAGTGTTGTGTGTGTGGGGTTAGATAGTGTTGTGTGTGTAGGGTTAGATAGTGTTGTGTGTGTAGGGTTAGATAGTGTTGTGTGTGTAGGGTTAGATAGTGTGTGTAGGGTTAGATAGTGTTGTGTGTGTAGGGTTAGATAGTGTTGTGTGTGTAGGGTTAGATAGTGTTGTGTGTGTAGGGTTAGATAGTGTTGTGTGTGTAGGGTTAGATAGTGTGTGTAGGGTTAGATAGTGTTGTGTGTGTAGGGTTAGATAGTGTTGTGTGTGTAGGGTTAGATAGTGTGTGTAGGGTTAGATAGTGTTGTGTGTGTAGGGTTAGATAGTGTTGTGTGTGTAGGGTTAGATAGTGTTGTGTGTGTAGGGTTAGATAGTGTTGTGTGTGTAGGGTTAGATAGTGTTGTGTGTGTAGGGTTAGATAGTGTTGTGTGTCTAGGGTTAGATAGTGTTGTGTGTGTAGGGTTAGATAGTGTTGTGTGTGTAGGGTTTTTAGATAGTGTTGTGTGTGTAGGGTTAGATAGTGTGTGTAGGGTTAGATAGTGTATGTGTGTGTAGGGTTAGATAGTGTGTGCCACCCCTTTGGGTTAGATAGTGTTGTGTGTGTAGGGTTAGATAGTGTTGTGTGTGTAGGGTTAGATAGTGTTGTGTGTAGGGTTAGATAGTGTTGTGTGTGTAGGGTTAGATAGTGTGTGTAGGGTTAGATAGTGTTGTGTGTGTAGGGTTAGATAGTGTGTGTAGGGTTAGATAGTGTTGTGTGTGTAGGGTTAGATAGTGTTGTGTGTGTAGGGTTAGATAGTGTCTGTAGGGTTAGATAGTGTTGTGTGTGTAGGGTTAGATAGTGTTGTGTGTGTAGGGTTAGATAGTGTTGTGTGTGTGGAGGGTTAGATAGTGTTGTGTGTGTAGGGTTAGATAGTG